>NW_022718119.1:0-747 GCF_011630105.1 Anneissia japonica | reverse complement strand
AATTTTCCAACACCCACCCAGTGTTTTATTGATTTTACCTTCCAGTTTACAATTTGTAACTTGACCCCTTAAAATGAGACTGCACAGTACCACCACCAAAGCCATTTATTTGTTAATTATTAGCCTATAAAATTATTTTTTCCAACCACCAGTCACAGTTTCACATTATTCTTGCTTTTACAGTACTTTATCTCAATACAACATAAGGTGCAACAGAAACTCATTTTGTGTGGTGGTCACAAAATACAATTAAACACCTGTAATTAACAAATTATCCAATAGCTCATTTTAAAGCTAAAATATGGTGGGCAGGGCTACCCAGCCTTGCAGTTTTCCACCCAGTCTTAAGCTAATTTCATGGCCCTCCACCCAGCTTTATTAACCCACTTGCCCAACCTTAAAATCCACACTAATTACATAGAGTTTACTACCCACCATTAGTTTTCTACAGTTACAACCTATTACAATTATCTACACATACTTAAAAATGGAAGACTGGTATAGTTTAAATTAACCTTATAAAGCAGCTTTTGTACCATCAGTGGTGGAAACGGGACCCAGAGAGGGAGGGACTATACTACCTCAGCCTCACCATTGATGGGTCTGGGGTAAGAGATTATGGCACCTCTAGATTGCCAGAAACGGCACTCTTAGACGCAAAATTTTAGTAGAATATTCTTCTTTTATTCTCTTCTCAATTTTTTTTTTTATTTTACAAAACTTAGTGGGGGGATCTTTCTTCTCTCT
>NW_022718118.1:0-2377 GCF_011630105.1 Anneissia japonica | reverse complement strand
GATCAGTTGAATAAGAGTGGTTCGGGCACGTCTGGTGTAAAATCTTTGATTGCGATCCACCCAATAACACGCGCGTATATCGAATCCTGTGAAACAGAGTTGGCCAAACTCTCTCTCTCTACGGCTCTACTGTTTCGACTTTCATAATTTGGAGGTCAATCCAACTAGTGTGACCGACCCAGAATTTCGAGCCTGGCTTGAAATCTCACCCGCGGTGAGTCAAGCCAGGCTTGAGACGCTAGTATGACCATAGCCAGAATCAGAATGAAACTTTTGGGAAAGTTTAAACCAAATTACAAGAAATTAAAAATTTTTGAAGATCCAATTTCAGTAGGGTGTAAATTTGAGGGCCATCTACATTTTCTAATATCCCAGACCTAAATATTTAAATTGACCTATAAATGGACCTAAATGAAACAGTCCAATATCATTTGTCATAGTCCAATAAAGCAAAGATTAAATTTTTGTTACAATCCAGAGTGGATATGAGGACGATTCAAAAGAAACGTCCTAGAACAGATATATTAAAAACTGATCAACTGTTCTGATTATAACTTTTTAGAAAGTAACAAAGTTGCAAAAAATAAATTATGAAATTTTGGTGACAATCCTAATTCAGGTGTGAATTTTAGAGTAAATTATAAGTATAACGCCCCGCAGTCTAAATAATTTGCCATGGATTAGTAAAGAAATCACTAAATTTTGTAGAATGTCTGGAGTACAATATGGCGTGCATTTCGATACTTGGAGTATACATTTGAATATACAATGAATTATAGCTAAGTGTAAAAGTGATTCATTTCTCCATTTTACTTACCAGGCAATGACCCTTTTGCATTTTCCGAGTCATCATGTATGTAGCTGTTAAAATAATTTGTAACATACATAGTGTCGACAGCAGACCACCTCGTAAATGAACGGCCTGTAAATGTATAAAAAAAAAAACACACCTCAGTTTCTATACACCGCACAGTGGGCCAAAAGTCCATTTTGGTGACTATGGCTTTTACACTTTTTTTCACATGATTGAAGATGGGTATACCCTGGTTAATCTATCCTGAAAATATTTTACATTTAAACATATTTTAAGGGTAGTATTTTTCAACAAATGTCGGAAATTTCTCTATAAATATTTCAAATGCTATAATTTACTACATTATATCAAACCACGTTTTTTTTCTTACAGACAATTCGGAATTACTTCAAAATGTACAGGTTTCTTGTATGTAAATTGGGGAACACAAATATATGTTTTGGTTTACATTTGAAGTTTGCATCAATAATAAATCGTTGTTTAAACGACAGAAAAAATATTTAAAAATCTATTTTTAGAAAAGTAGGAGAGAAAGTTTAGATTCTGTCTCTTATACACATCTAGATGTGTATCTTCAGTATAGCCTTAGCTTTATGATGGTACCAAATTTAGCTGCTACTTTTTGCAACTTTTCGAGCTAGACGCACTTATATTAGTCTTGTTTTCGTACATTTGAGACACAATTTAATTAGAGCAAACTGCAAATCAGAGGGATGTACGTGCGTCTACTCAACCAGTTCATGCAAAGCGTGGGAAAAGCTCTCCAAAAATTTACAAACTGCTCATGATTTAACAGTAGCAAATCATCTAATATTGTGTTGCAGTTTAGAATACTTTATTACATTTTGAGCAGCCTAATAATCCAAATATCATATATCATAATGAAGATGATATCTACAAGCTGGCCTATATCTAGGCGTCAGTTGTTTTTAACTTTATTCAAAGACATCCAAGATTTTGAAAAGCTTCCTGTTTCAACTTAAGGAGGGGTGAGCTACTGTGCGAGTAGTAACGACCTTCCCAGCAAACAATAACACGTTATGATAAGGAGCAAACCGGAATCGTTCACGACAGATGAAAAATTGTCCATCTTTGTAGCTCTATAGTAAAATGAGACGCCTTCTTACACCAAAATAAGAGTAGCAAAAAAGCATTGCTATCCTGGTGGTACAGTCAAACAGGATAGCAAAAGTTCCTCTTCAAAGCCTCCTTGTTCACTGAGAATTATCAAAAAAGACATAAAACGACCATTATCGATACTTTTACAATATAGGCCTAATATGATTGAAGAATTAATATATCATGACATTGGTGTAGGCCTAATGTCTGATAATTCCAAGGAATTTTAAATGCAAAGACATTTTAAATTTAAAAAATGTAAAATTAGGTTGTCTGGTATTATTATAAAATTGATTTCGATTTCGATTTATTAAAAAAAACATCTATATTCACTGTAAGATTAACAATAGAAATTTTAATGTTGGCCTATGCCTAAAAAACTTTTGGCCCCGTCCAATCAGAAAAATGTACTTTGATGACATCATGGAAAATATAAAAAGTTTC
>NW_022718117.1:0-528 GCF_011630105.1 Anneissia japonica | reverse complement strand
TTGCCTGACTTAAAATTCTTGCTGAAAACTTGGTTCAGATAAAGTATAGTAATACCTAAAAAAAAATAACCATGGACAAAGACAAACAACATAATAACACTTGGCCCAGTTTTTACATGTCATTTTTTAACCATGAACCTGTTAATTGCTCTAATTTTTTTTTTTTTTTTTTGTAGAACTGGAGAAGCGAGAGTATGGAAACCAACAACTACAAGAATTGAACCGCAAGGAGTCAGTGACGGCCCCTCATTCAAGGTCTCCCTTGCGGCTAATAAACAAGAAGTAAGTTATAATGAAAGGAAGTTACAATTTTTTTTCATTTAAACCCTTTCTTTACTGTGTTTGTATTTCAAACATTGTCTTCTTACATGTACAGTAGTATGATTTCGGTTATGGGTTTTCAGTTTTGTTGTAGGATAATTGTAATCTAGTGTAAAGTCCATTTTTAGTCTGTACTAGCATATATGTTATATATTTTGCGTGAGAGGGGAAAGTTGGTGATGTATATTGTTAAATGTTATGGAAAGT
>NW_022718116.1:0-917 GCF_011630105.1 Anneissia japonica | reverse complement strand
AGTAGGACTATACTTACTACAGGAACTTGAAATAAACTTAAACGCCACTAGCATCGGCCTATACAAAGACGACGGCTTAGCCGTCCTAAGAAATCAAACTGCCAGAAAAGCAGACCTAACAAGAAAGAAACTCATTAAAATATTTCAAGCACACGGCCTAAAAATAACCGTACAAACTAACCTGAAATCCGTAAATTACCTAGACGTGAACCTCAACCTGGAAACGGAAACATACCAGCCATACAGAAAACCGGGCAACCAACCCTTATACATAAATGCTCAGTCCAACCACCCACCCCCGATCATTAAACGCATCCCAGAAACCATAGCAAAACGAATATCGCAACTATCAACCAATCAGGAAGCTTTCCAAAAAACTGCGTTTTGAGAGTTCTGTTTCAAGAAAACGAAGAAACGAATTTCAAGAAAACGAAGAAAGCAGTACACCAAAGAAAAGAAACCGGAGCAGAAACACAATCTGGTTTAATCCACCATACAGCAAAAACGTAAAAACCAACGTAGGCGGAACATTTCTGAAATTAATAAGCAAACACTTCCCAAGAGGACACAGATACCACAAACTCTTTAAAAAAAACAACATTAAAGTCACTTACAGTTGCATGAAAAACATTGGAACGATCATTAGTGCACACAATTCAAAAATCAGCAACAAAACCAAAGAAGAAACACCCAGTAAGTCATGCAACTGCAGAAATAGCGAGAACTGCCCATTAAATGGTAAATGCCTAACCAGTGTATATAGAGCCACTATAACAACACAAGAAAACACAAAAACATACATAGGCCTGTCAGGAGGACCTTTCAAGCAAAGGTATAACAACCACACGAAACCGTTTAGACACGAACAATACGAAAAAGAAACAGAACTCTCAAAACACATATGGCAACTAAAAAGA
>NW_022718115.1:0-527 GCF_011630105.1 Anneissia japonica | reverse complement strand
TTGAAAAACTCAATAACTTCTTTAAAGAATGCATTTTATGTGGTTGCATATCTTCTAAGTTTATCATTAGGCTTTTGAAGTGAAAACAAAACTGTCGGTTATAAGGTACAAAGGTTAGTTAAACAAACAACCCATATACTTAATATTACATTATACATAATTACTATAAATTCAAATAAGCGTGATCAATAACACTCCAATGATTGATAAATTAATGATTATGACATTAAATGGCACGCAATGCCGTAGCAAGGATTTTCAAATAGTGCAGAACAATATTCAGGGTGGACCCACTTTACGTGTAAATTCAAACAATGTGGACCCATTTTACGCAAAAACACGAGAAATCTGGACTCATTTTCTTATATTCTACCCATTATTCAAAAAATTTTTTTATGCATAAAATTACATAATTTGTACCCACTTTTTTAAATGTGGACCATTCTTTGTGGACCCATTAGAAAAATTGTGTGGGACTGTCCCAACTGTCTCAATAGCTGGCTACGGCATCGGTGGTACGTAAAATT
>NW_022718114.1:0-1350 GCF_011630105.1 Anneissia japonica | reverse complement strand
CCCCATCGATTCTCCGGCTCCGAGCGGTGTCTGAATCTGCATCTCCCTGGCTTCCTGGACCAGAGAGCAGAAACCGCAGCAACACACGGCAAATAAATCGCCTAGTCCACTCCCTTCGATCCCTTTGTTTTCCCTGACGTTCTGCCGAGTGATCATACGAGCGAAAATGTTGGCCAGCGGTACCATGAGAGCCAAACCGCAGAGAAGGCAGTCGTCTCCTAGTGATTCCGCGAGTTTCCCTTGCGTGTAACACGGCAGGAAGTATGTGAACACGCACAAGCCGAAGTTTCCGAAGCAACCGCATATTCCGTTTTCGAAATCGGCCATCCTTCCCAAGTGCAGGTGAACTTCTTCGCTTCTGTTTATATGCGCAATACTTTGACGAGAAACGTAAGTAAAATAGATGGCGGCAGACACGTTTTTGCGAACGTGAGAAAACGGTTATTTTTTTTAAATCTTTTTTTTAATCCGACCCTATCCTGACTTTCGAAAAAACCCGTCTGCCGCCCTCAATGAATTTGCGAACGGAAACAACAACAAAAATACAATTTCAGTCAAATTTCATTTTTTTTGTAATAAAATTTAACGATAAATATTTATAACTATAATCGCCCATAATTTATCTAAACACCCTCGTGTCGTCTGGAATCTGCCACTCCGCCAATCTCATTTCGATAGGCCGTCTGCACGTCGGGCACTTCCGCAGTCGACTGTTGCAGGATCGACACGATACAAAGTGCCTGCAGGGAAAATTAATCGTTTCTGCGTAAGCCGTCATGCACACGACGCACCTGTCGCTCTCCTCGAGCGTCTTGAGCGATTCCCACTGGAAGTAAGGGAACCGCTCCGACAGCATGACGCCTGCTAGATCCGCCACGGTCTCCCCGTTTGACACACCGGTTTCGAACAACCTTCTGCCGGTGGCCAGGACCTCCATGATCTTCCCTCTGTCCGTCCGCTTCCGTCGCATGGCGGCGGCCAGCGCCCGTCTAGCGTTCACGAATTTCGACGTGGGTACTGAGACGTCGGTTTCCATGTACTTCGCCACACTTCTGTTAAAGGGATCGTCGCTCCGCCTGTGGACTACGCATCTTCTTGCGATGACCGTTGCAAAGTTTTCGGCGGGCGTCTCCTCCACTGGTAAAACGAGGTCCTCCAATCTGAGATTTAAAAAAAATAAAAGTATTCAAACGATTAGCTCTGTTACAAAACGATAAAGTAAAACGAAACGAGAAGAGGGGGAAAGAGAGTTACTTACATTTTAGGTTGCCATTCTAGGTCCCATTATTCCTCCGGCTCTCGATATTCCCCGTAAGTCGGGAGGGCGAGACTTCCGTGCCTCGTCGGCGA
>NW_022718113.1:0-688 GCF_011630105.1 Anneissia japonica | reverse complement strand
CGGGTACATAACGACTATCTAGCTTTCCACAAAAACATGAGGCCTAAGCTAGGCCTAGTTCAGTTTTACTGCGATGCAAGGGTAGGCCTAGTTAGATCGTTCAATCAATGATATCGTGTTATCGTCTAATACAATTAAATAATGTGTGTAATATTTAAGAATGCACCACGTGGGTCGCTTTCTTTGTTATGCGGTTGTAGTGTAGTATACGTAGCAGAGTGACGACAGCAAACTAAGCCTAGCCCAGGGCATAGATCGTGTACGTTCTTGATAATCGTAATGAAAACTTCGGGTGTTAGACGATTGGGCCCAACTGGTGTGGACGATCGGACCCAAGATATTTTCAAATAAATTGTAGTCCTAATAGCAGCACCCCCACTTCCGATATCGTTCCAAACTACGTACTGTAAAATGAAAATACTGTATACGTAGCTAGGCCCTATGCCTACGATATTTTTTCAAAGAAATTTGCTAAAAATGTTACTGTAATTTGCAAGAGACAGACATTACCAATGTAGTCTGAAATCACTATTTTGGGCCATAAAGACTCCCCCTGTATTTTTCAACCACCACACAAATTTGACCCAACCGTACATATAAGTATGTATGTTATAATGTATGTATATATATATATATAAATCAAGGTAGCCGTTAACACTGTTAAATCATATAAATCATCAAAGAAAGG
>NW_022718112.1:0-592 GCF_011630105.1 Anneissia japonica | reverse complement strand
GATACTGACCCATGTAATCAGGAATACTGGATTGATCATCTAAAATAGTGATCAGATCAAACCACCTTTTTTCTCACAGTAGGAAGTATTATGTCATTATTCGACCAAAATAAAGCGAGATAATGAAGCAATTATTATTATTATATTTTTTTTTTTTTTTGCTAAGCGAACACTTAATACATCAATTTGTAAATTAATGTAAATTCTATAATGATCTATCTGTATATTATTAGTTTGTTAGAAACAAAATAAATGAAAAGCTATGCCTGCTTATTGTTGAAACAAAATTGTATAACTCTCTCTTATTATTTGAATTTATATTGTATGCTGCATGCTAGTGGAGCAATAAAAAAAAACAACAACAACAAAGAAAACTGATAATAAGTTATATACTGTATATACTACGACCCGAAAATCCTGGTAGTTTCAGAGGGGGTAGAAGCCGAATTTAAAATGGATACAATGGTGAAGACGACCATGGTGACGTTGGTGATGAGAATGATGATGCTGCTGATGATGATGGTGTCCAAGAAGATGATAAACTAAATTATAAGGATTATGCAAAGTATGGAGTGGTAATGATGAGGATGCT
>NW_022718111.1:0-802 GCF_011630105.1 Anneissia japonica | reverse complement strand
CGCATGTGTTTCTGCAAAATGCGTTTCATCCAATATCACTTTGAAGTGATGCGTGACGGTTGGTAGCTATGGCATAGATAACTGCCGGGCCCTAGGTAAAATTGGTAAAAATGCACCTGATCGGACATAGAGACAGAGCCTCTAGTGGGGTCTACTCAGGCGAAACTCTGAAAGCTTATACGTTCTGAGGTTTTTTAAAACAGATACGGTACGGCATTAACGCTCAGAAATGTCTAAAAAATATTTTGTTAAAAAAATTAAAGAATATTGAGAACAAACTATGGTCAAGTCATGTTATCGTTTAGGGCCTATTAAGCATTTCATGAATCTATGATACCGGTATATTATAATATTGGCAAAATCAATAGAACATATAGGTGGAATTGTGTCCAACCCGTCGTGGAAATGTACTGAATACTCAGTACATGTGAAAACTACTTGCAAAAATAGTATTCGCTGCTTTCTTTGGCTCGAATTCAACCCTGGCCATCAGGTGCAAGCTCGGTAGTCTAAAGGCATGATGCCAGGCTAGTGATCTGGAGAATGTGGGTTCGAGTCCCACTGGAGAACAACTTGCAAATATATTTTGCAAGTGTTTTCACACGCACTGAGATTCAGTACATTTTCACGACAGGTTGGGCAAAATTACACATATAGGCCCCCTAATTGATTCTCCTGGCGCAAATCCAGGTATTGTATATTCCATCACGATAATAACAATTACCATTCAATAATAAAACAGTCATCGACCTACTTGCAGTGAAGTGAATCTAAAATGTATTCATGAAGTTATGATGATCTG
>NW_022718110.1:567-1058 GCF_011630105.1 Anneissia japonica | reverse complement strand
AGATCTGGACCTTCGCATCGAGCAACTTAACGCGATCGTCGATTCGGACGAGCGGGCGAACAGGATGAGGTGCGGTCCGCCGTCCGACGTTCTGGGACGCCTCCCCGTCTTGCGGCCTTTACCGGACGTTCTGCCGAACGCGGTTACGTTGGAATTGTCAATTTACTACGGAACGCACCTGTACCAGGAGGACGTGAGGATCCTGCCGAACTTCGTTCACGGACAGGCGAAAAGACAAAAACGGGCAACGCAAGGTATTGCGGGTCAGTAACTAACATGCCGCCGACCGAACGAACCGACTCTCGAGAGACGAGACGCCTGCAACTGAAATGGATGCAGGACAGAAGGAGGGAACTCGTAAACCATTTCGGCGACACCGATCTTCTTCGTAGGACGTTCCCGGAGAGGATGCAACCTTGTCGACGACCACTTCGAAGTCGTCGATGCTTCGAGAAATGGAAAGGTACTTTAATCAGAGACTGTCTGAACGT
>NW_022718110.1:0-486 GCF_011630105.1 Anneissia japonica | reverse complement strand
GTCGGATCGATTTCGACCCCAGAGTTATTCCGTCTCCCGCTTCGAGAAACAGATACGGTTCTCGTGTGCAAACTACCATAAATTACCCAAAACCAGACGTACGTACCAACGAACGAACGAATGAATGGATGAATGAATAAAATAAAATTTGAACAAAAAAAACCATAAACCTGTGTGTGACTTTCAATTTTTTTAAAGTCTGTCTTTCTTTAATGTTTTTCGATGGTGAGTCGATCGATTTACGTCGTCTGACGTGACTCCGCCTCGTCTTTGAATTTCCAACGTCTGCAAGATGTCCCGGACCGAATATTGCGGTCCGTCGAGAGACGTCAGACGACCGGCCCTCGATCTTCCTCGGCAATACTTGAACCCAGCGGATCTTCCGCCGGTCCTGTACACGCGATACGTTTCGTCCGAGGAAGCTCCGATGGGCTTGTTGGGCAGGAAGGCGCCCGTTGAGGCTGTGTACGCGGTGGAAGCTCCGAC
>NW_022718109.1:1276-1458 GCF_011630105.1 Anneissia japonica | reverse complement strand
ATGATGACGTCACAATGTCCGATCAGCCAATATGATCTATAAAATCGTATCTAAAACTCATGTGCTTTTAGAATATGTAATAAAAATTGGGGGTCACCTTTCATCCTATGGAGCTATAAGTGATTAAAAATATTCATGGTTTTATGCATATGTAAATGTTGACGCACGCGTACGCGCACGTT
>NW_022718109.1:0-1252 GCF_011630105.1 Anneissia japonica | reverse complement strand
TACTTGACATTCAACCTTGACCTGAAGATTATGCTCACCTAATATGATTCAGAAATGACGAATGGTTAAGATAATATGGGCTCATCAACGTTTTGAGGAAAGAAAGATAAAGGGGGTCAGAAAAAAAACAATTTTTGACCATGATGACGTCATCAAAATGTAAAAAGAAGTCAAATATATGATAGAGAATTGTCTCAGCTATAACATACTCAAAGTTGGAAGACGATCGATTAAGGATAAGCGAGATACGCTCAAATGCGTATTTTCAAAAATGACGTCATAGCTATAATTCACTTTCTTTGAATTCAGGTGCCAATATGATAACGTCACAATGTCCGATCAGCCATTTTGATCTATAAAATCATATTTACAACTTATGTGCTTTCAGAATATGTAATAAAAATTGGGGGTCACCTTTCAACCTAAGGAGCTATAACTGATTAAAAATAGGACTGATTTTAGCATAATTTCACTGTATAGCGGCAAAATACGCGCAAAGATACCTATGTTTGATGCGCACGTACGGCATTGCTATTGGCCAAAAGATGACTGAAAAGAATGGAAATTTGTAAAAAACAATGTCAGGAACCCAAAATATGTAAAATAACGTAATTTCTAGCTTTCGTATGTGCTGCGCACGTAAAAATGCGCGCGCGTAGTGGAAAATTTCAAAAAAATTAGAAATGCTCAAAATGTCCTAAAACGTACCCTAATTTAGTCAAAAAGTGATTTTGAGCATTTTGAAAATTTGACGTACGCGTGCGCGCGCGTTAATAAGCGCACGCGTAAAATTAGGGTACTGTACATTCAACATTAACCCAAAGTTAATGCTCCCTCAATACGATTTCGAAATGGCAATTGGTTAGGCTGATATGATCGATAATGTAAAAACGCAAAATTGCGCGTAGATGACGTCACGCAAGACTGAGCGCGTTGAAATGCTTACCATGACTATTCCAGACCAAGCCAAATGTTCACTGACAGCGATTTTGCGTTACTCGTGGCAGTTTTTTAGATATCGTGCGAAGAGAAAAGGGGAGAAAGAAAGAAGAATAAAACTAGATTTGAACTCGTCACTGAGGACGAGTTAGGTGATCCGCCGTACTTCAACCTCACGAAGCACGCGCGGTTCTGATTGAAAAGTATAATATTCTAAAACATGCTCTATTTAAAGAGTAATTTTGAGAATTTTAAATGAATTTTAAAGAAAAAGAGTAATTTTGAGCATTTTAAGGACTTACGAATGTGTACA
>NW_022718108.1:0-1115 GCF_011630105.1 Anneissia japonica | reverse complement strand
GCATTCGTAAAGTACAAATGGTAGCCGCCAACAATGGCAGATCCAGGACTTTCGAAATGTGTGGCCCCACAGAGCAGTGTGAGGGGAAAGAGGATATGGAATAAAGTTAGGCAGCAAAAGGGAGAAGTGATATTACTAGGGAGAGTAAGTACACCTTTATTAATATGTACTTACAGGTTTAATCATAATGCAATACACATATCCACACTCAGGTTTTGTATGCACTTTGAGGTGCAGAGAATTTGACTTCAGAAATTGGTTCAGGGTGGTCCAAGAATCATTTTTGGCTTGGTAACATATTTTCTATTTGCTCTAATAAACATTTTACCAAAAAAATGATCGGAAATACCATTTCTGACCTTTGACATGTTTCAAGGTCATGCCATATGGTCCTTATATTTCCACAAGCACTGTTGGTAGAGAGTTAATCGTGGTGTCAATTTGTTCGGAAAAGTCATGTTTCTATTTGGTCTACTAAATGTGTTTGCTAAAAAATGACTGGAAATGCCATTTCTGACCTTTGATATATTTTATATATCATAACCATTGAGTCGCTATTATCTCCGCAACCACTGGTGGTAGAGAGTTATGTTTGGTGCCAATTTGTTTGGAACCTTCTTACTCTAATAGACATTTAAAAAAAAGAGCGGAAATGCTGTTTCTAACCTTTGACATGTTTAAATGTCATAGCCTTAGTCCTTATATCTCCTCAACCACTGGTGGTAGAGAGTTAATTGTGGTGACAATTTAATCGAACATTCATGTTTCTATATATGTTTCTATTATATATCTTTTATATATATATTTAATGGAATACGGTAGTTTGCTAAAAATGGTCGGAAATGCTTTTTCTGACCTTTCACATGCCAACATATATTATTATTATTATTAAGGCATATTTATGCTTATCTCTGTACATACTTGCTGTAAAGACTTAATATTGATCTCAAATTATTCATTTACACATATTTCTGTTTAATTTATTATCATTTGTTAAAAAACGTAATATGTTTATATATACTACTACATATATCTCTACCAAGAGATCCAGGCTTCTGGACCCCATTGGAAATAAGTCTGGTGTACAATCACTAGACTTAATGGGTTATCCAGGC
>NW_022718107.1:0-781 GCF_011630105.1 Anneissia japonica | reverse complement strand
AAATGGGGGGTCACCTTTCAACCTAAGGAGCTATAACTGATTAAAAATAGGTCTGACTTTAGCATGATTTCACTGTAAACGGCACAAATACGCGCAAAGATACCTATGTTTGATGCGCACGTACGGTATTGCTATTGGCCCAAAAGATGACCGAAAAGAATGGAGGTTTGTGAAAACAATGTCAGGAACCCAAACTATGTGAAAAAAACATAATGTCTAGCTTCCGTACGTGCTGCGCTAGCAAAAATGCGCGCGCGTAGTGGAAAATTATGAAAAAATTTGAAATGCTCAAAATGGCCTGAAACGTGCTCTAAATTAGTTAAAAAGTGATTTCGAGCATTTTGAAAATTTAACGCATGCGTACGCGCGCGTAGTGAAGCGCACGCGTACAATTAGGGTACAGTACATTCAACGTTAACCCGAAGTTAATGCTCACTTAATACGATCTCGAAATGGCAATTGGTTAGGCTGATATGATCGATAATGTAAAAACGCAAAATTTGCACGTAGATGACGTCACGCATGTCTGAGCGCGTTGAAAACCTTACCATGACTATTCCAGGCGAAGGCAAAATGATCGATGTAGCGACCGTGTGCGTAACTCGTGGCAATTTTGAGATATCGTGCGAACAGAAAAGGGGAGAAAGAAAGAAGAATAAAAAGATGATGATCCCTGACAATAACAAGAGGTGATCCGCTAACGTTAGCGGATCACCAATAATTAAATTAATCACTGTAATTTAGCTCACACTTATGAATTTAGGGAGCACTTAAAATGTAC
>NW_022718106.1:252-592 GCF_011630105.1 Anneissia japonica | reverse complement strand
AATTTGCACGTCTCTGAGGCATTGGCACAGCCCATGATTGTTACCCTGTCCTTTAATTTTTTTTTAAGTTTTTTTTGCATTTTTTCGTTTCGTAAAACCAACGAACGATTAAACACCCTTTTCATCGGCGTTAAAAATTTGATCTCTCGTCAACTGATTTTCCTCAATGATGCCTTCAAGTTTGGTTTTGAACGGTTCAATCGAGTTAACATCAGCTGATAGTGATTCTCCTTGTAGTGTCGCCCATCGAATTTCGTGTCGCGCTTTGAACTTATCTAATCATCCACCGCTAGCCAGAAAGTTTTGGCCAGGGTAAAATTGTTCTCTCTTATACACATCT
>NW_022718106.1:0-212 GCF_011630105.1 Anneissia japonica | reverse complement strand
CTCCTGTTCCATCCACGTGTACATGGCCGCGTCTATCAGCTGATAGTGATTCCCCTTGTAGAGTCGTCCATCGAATTCCATGTCGCGCTTTGAACTTATCTAACCATCCACCGCAAGCCAGAAAGTTTTGGCCAGGGTAAAATTGTTAGGCAAAGAACAAAATCCTTCTCTCTTAACAACGGTCCCTGAACAGACACTCCCTTAGCCCTCTG
>NW_022718105.1:958-1323 GCF_011630105.1 Anneissia japonica | reverse complement strand
AAAATTACATTCTATATATATTTCAATACAGTCTGAAAATTCAAGTGTATAAATATTTATAGTTAGGTTACAAAGTGGATGTTTGATATATTCAAGGAAAAAAAAGAATTGTATATAAAGAAAAAAAAATCAATTTTATTTCTCAGTATGTGAAAATTAAATTCTATATCGGATACTATGATTCAAGTCAATCCAAACAGACAGGAGAGATATTTTAAAATAGATATAACAATTCTTTCTGTTTTTTAGTGTCTCCTTTTTTTTTTAGTTCCTATGCATGTAATGCAATAGGAACTATTGTAATCACTCTTGCTATTTCCTATGTTTTTTATTGTGTGTAGTGTGTATGTGTGTGTGTAGACATT
>NW_022718105.1:0-932 GCF_011630105.1 Anneissia japonica | reverse complement strand
TGTGCATGCGTCAAAGAAAAGTTTTCCGACATTTTGTTTTACATCGCGTGTGTGTGTGTAGACATTTATGCAAATGCGCATGCGTCAAAGAAAAGTTTTTCGACATTTTGTTTTACATCGCGTGTGTGTGTGTAGACATTTATGCAAATACGCATGCGTCAAAGAAAAGTTTTCCAACATTTTGTTTTACATCGCGATGCGAAGATCGATGTGAAGTTTCTGCAGAGTTCAGTCAGGGCTCACGCTAACCGACCGGAATGTCGGCATGGATGAAACTATTTACGGCAAAAAAATCATCTGCTGTAGGCATAGGTATTTTGAAGAAGGCCTAAAATAAAACTAAAATGTTTTAATACTTGCTGAAATACATCGTTTCTTCATTTAGATCTCCATTTTTCACTTAGTCCATGTGACGTGTTTTTCTGTTGTATACGTATGAGTAGTCATATGAAGGTACTATATCCCCGACAGTTGGCTGTGTAGCAACGTACCTTTTGAATGCAAACTGAAAACAGGTGAAAATATAAAGGCAGCCGACTGTCGGGTACATAACGACTATCTAGCTTTCCACAAAAACATGAGGCCTAAGCTAGGCCTAGTTCAGTATTACTGCGATGCAAGGGTAGGCCTAGTTAGATCGTTCAATCAATGATATCGTGTTATCGTCTAATACAATTAAATAATGTGTGTAATATTTAAGAATGCACCACTTGGGTCGCTTTCTTATGCGGTTGTAGTGTAGTATACGTAGCAGAGTGACGACAGCAAGCTAAGCCTAGCCTAGGGCATAGATCGTGTACGTTCTTGATAATCGTAATGAAAACTTCGGGTGATAGACGATTGGGCCCAACTGGTGTGGACGATCGGAAGATATTTTCAAATAAATTGTAGTCCTAATAGCAGGCCACTGCCAGCACCCCCACTTCCGATAT
>NW_022718104.1:0-672 GCF_011630105.1 Anneissia japonica | reverse complement strand
AGAGATGTACTTACAAATACAAGTGAAAGAAGAAGATAGATCAATGTTGAGATTTTTGTGGAGAGGTTTAGATGTTGATAAAGCTCCCGAAATTTATGAATTTAATAGACTTGTATTTGGATTGAATGCGGCTCCATTTCTTGCGCAATTAATAACACAGCAACATGCAAAAATGCATGCGGATGTGTATAAGAGACAGCCCCTTGGCAGCAAAAACAGTTTTAAAATCTACTTATATGGACGACAGTATGGATTCTGTTGCTGATGTAAAAACTGGTTGTGAACTATATAAACAATTAATACAGTTATGGTCGCTAGCAGGAGTGAAAGCAAGAAAATGGGTATCAAATTCCAAGGAGTTATTAAATGAAATACCAGAAGAAAACAGAGCGAGTGAAATAAATGTCAATGAGAGCATTCTACCTTCAGTGAAAACACTAGGCTTAGCCTGGGAAGCAGAAGATGATAATTTTGTGTATAAAAAAACCTTCTTTTGAGATAAACTGTGCTCTAACAAAGCGAAATGTGTTGAGCAAAATTGCTTCATTGTTTGACCCACTGGGATTTATATCGCCAATTGTGATAAGGGCAAAAATAATTATGCAGTACATTTGGGCAAGTGGACTATCTTGGGATGAACCATTAAGTAATGAAATTGAAAATAAAGTGAAA
>NW_022718103.1:595-1051 GCF_011630105.1 Anneissia japonica | reverse complement strand
CTATTTTTTAAAACATATAAAATTTCAATATGTGCATAATTATCTTGTGCATTTTTCAATTTTAAGAGTAATATTATAAAAGCAGGTAAAATTGCCCTGCTGGTGTACCTCTACCCTTGTGCCTTAAAATTTAGATATAAAACCTAATTTAGCACTATGAAAGCAAGCATAATTTCAGTATAGGATTAAAAACGTACCTCGACTAGACGTTTATATCTAAATCTTGAGGCTCTTAGTGTTAGACCTCAGTAAACCAGTCGTAGGCCTAGACTAGCCTAGGTACTACTGAAGCTACTAGGCTTAGCCTAGGCGCACTTACAAAGTTTTAAACAAAATAATTATGATATTGTTGTACATTTGCAGTACATTGCAGAGACTCTGCACTTGTTACAACACATTGGATAGATGAAGCTAAATATTTGCTTTTAATAAAGAAATCTACTTGCACATTTTACA
>NW_022718103.1:216-513 GCF_011630105.1 Anneissia japonica | reverse complement strand
ATTCATTCGTCTACACAGTATCATTTGTCTATGTCCGTCCGATACGTTTGTTATTTGTTTTGAGAAATGTCAGTCTTATGTTGGCTTTGTTTAATTGTTTGAATCATGTCCGTCTTATACGTTCGTTATTTTATATTCTGTGTAAACTTAGACCAGTCATAGACCATACAAATTGGCCGTGACGATCGTTAAGCGCTCACACATGGTTAGAAAATCTATCTAGAGGGCGCTATTTTTTAATACTTCTCAATTACGAATTTTCTTAATTACGAACGCCTTCTAGACCAAAGGGTACGT
>NW_022718103.1:0-171 GCF_011630105.1 Anneissia japonica | reverse complement strand
TACGAACTTCTCAATTACGAACCTCCTATTTTACGAACGGTGTTTGGCCGATGACATCATCATGCGATCGTAAAACGATTTTAGGTAACTTTTTAAAGCTATTATCCATGTGAATTTTGAGTGCGTTTATTCGTATATTCTATTGCATAACAAGAAACTTCAAGTGTATTA
>NW_022718102.1:0-965 GCF_011630105.1 Anneissia japonica | reverse complement strand
TTTGTACAGCATTGATTGAAGTAGCCGGCGAAAACATCGTAGTAGCCGATCGAATGCGCCGGCCGGCGATTTTTTTTTCCGTACGAAACATTTGCATGAAACTTCACTCGGGCCATCTCGGATTGACTCGAGTGAGTACGATACGAGGAACAAGAGCAGACACTTCGCAATGTCGTGACGCTCGAGTTTTACTATTATTGCTCTTTCTATGTTTACCTACGGTAGGCCTATGAAATTTCGCGGACTTATGTGATGTACGTCACTGTGAAACTAACTGTGACCTTCTTGGATGTTATTAAATGTTAGTATATTATCTACAACAACAACAGCTAGTACCTCCTGTTATAAAGTGTAGATAGGTACAGTTATACCAAAGGCTAGAGAGAAAGAGTATAAACTATAGCCTAGGTAAGACCTCAGCCTATAGTTAGGCCTATAGTATAGGCCTAACTATAGGCTGAGGTCTTACCTAGGCCCCTCCTTAAACTAGGCCTAGGGTCATAGGCTGACACAACAGTCACGCTTCACATACTGACATGGACTGAAATTTTGGGGGAAATGGGACAAAATTGAAGCATGAAATGAAAAATAGAGCGCATAAGAGAAATATTAAATAAATAATATACCATTCCGGCGTTATTGAACTTGTCCAAACTATCATTGTAATGTAATTAATGTTAAATAATAATAATAATAATAATAATAATAATAATAATAATTTAAGCATTAATTACCTTTGGCCTACGCCAGGGTTGTTATTCAATGGTAAACAATAGTGCGCCCTCTCCCGGGGCACCGGAGTCAGCCATTGTTGGTCGATATTTACATGTGTTTGGTTCTTGCTGAATAAACGTTATAACTGTAGACTACCGTGTGTGTAATTTCATTTAAGTCGAATCAAGCCTACTGGCGTGGTGGCAGCGTCGTTCTAAAAGACGAATCCACACTGTAAGCGAACATTTACC
>NW_022718101.1:0-1104 GCF_011630105.1 Anneissia japonica | reverse complement strand
CACAATAAAAATAATGTCAAGATTAGAACATCTAAAATATAGTCCTAAAATGTGTTACTACAATCCAACAAATGCATTCAGTACAAAAATGTTACCTCGAATGGATAACCACTAGCAAGTTAGAGATAATACAATGGATTATTAATTGATTACATACTATACTATATACGCCATACCCACTACTGATTTTCAATGGGAATTAATAGTAATAGTTCATTAATAGGTCTTAATATAGTCTTCTTGCAATCTCCTACGATGATTTCAACACTCGCTTTTCGTACATGTCCATCACTGCCAGATGCAATGTCGACTATGCGTCCTAATGGCCAGTCATTGCGATGTAGATCTTGCTTTACAAGCACAATATCATTAACACTGATATCTCGTTTAACTGTCTGCCACTTTGTACGGGTTTGCAGCAGGGGTAAATACTGTTTACGCCACTTGGACCAGAACATATTTGATAAATGTTGTACTCGCCGCCACTGGCTGCGCAATAGATCTGCATGATTGAAGGGTCCTTCCGGAGCTGTTACTGGCGATGACTTCATAGTCAGCATCATGTTCGGTGACAAGTTCAATGGAAGTTCTGGTATATTACTGTCTGGGAGCAAGGGTCTTGAATTTATTATGGCTGCTATTTCCGCCATTAAGGTCGTAAAAACTTCATGAGTGATTTGACTGGGTTTTACTTCTCGCATAATACCATCTAGTATGCGTCTAGCGATACCAATCATGCGCTCCCAAGCGCCGCCCATATGGGACGCATGCGGGGGATTAAATATCCACTCACAACCTCGACCTAATAAATACCTCTTGACCGAATCTTTGTCACATAATTCGTTTCCAAGTATGTTGCAAGCACCAACAAAATTGGTGCCACAATCAGATCTAATCTGCTTTACAGGACCTCGGATTGCAAACAAACGTCGTAAAGCATTAATGAATGATGAGGAATCCATCGATTTAAGAGTCTCAATATGCACTCCTCGGGTAGACATACATGTGAACATCACAGCCCATCTTTTAGCATGACTAATTCCTCTTGTTCTTCGACTGCTAATCTGGAACGGTCCAAATACATCAATTCCTACGAACGTAAAC
>NW_022718100.1:0-1876 GCF_011630105.1 Anneissia japonica | reverse complement strand
TTTAACCTATTTTCAGGTATAAAACAATGAAATTCAATAACTTTTGATTGATATTGATAACTTTTTGCATAAATAACATATTAATAATTTAAAAAGCGTACCCTATCTTGTTAAAGTTATTGTCGCGGTGCTGTTGTTAGTTCTTTAGAATAATACAATTGTTATTTACTTTCATATGTAAATATTAAACTGTTGCTAAATTATAACATACCATACTTGAAAGGTATAAAACAATGAAATTAGTAATTTTTTTTTAAATTTTGATAACTTTTATTATATATAACATAATAAAGTGTTACCAACGTACCATCAGTTGTCACTAATGTAGTGGGCTGTAGTGTTGTAGGTACTGAGAAATAAAAAAATATGATTTACTGCATACGTAAATATTAAACAGTACTGAACTAATTTATCTTTACATATTTGAAAGATATATAGCAATGAAGTTCGAAACGGTTAGTTATTACTGAATAACTTTTATCAAATATAATGTATTAATGACTTAATTATGTATCCTCAGTTGTAACTGATGTTGTCGGCAGTAGTGTTGTAGATTATAATTGTTGTAAAACTAATTTACCTTTACATATTTGTAAGATATATAGCAATAAAGTCCTAAACGCTTAGTTATTATCGAATAACTTATATTAAATATAATGTATTAATGAATTAATTATGTAAACTCAGTTGTCACTGAAGTTGTCGGCAGTAGTAATGTAGATTCTGGGTTGTAGAGAAAAAAAAATTATTTACTTCGTATGTAATTAATAAACAGTATCTAATTTATTATAACGTATTTCAAAGTATATAACAATGAAGTTCAAAACAATTAATTATTTTTAATAAATCTTAGCATAATATAAAAATATTCATGATTGAATAACGTACAATCAGTTGTCACTGAAGTTGTCGGCGGTAGTGTGGTAGGTACTGAAAGGTATAAACAATGTAATTCACTGCTTATGGAAAATTTAAACAGCAGCTAATTTCTTATGACATTACTCAAAGGCGTAAATCAATGAAAATCGAAATTATTAGTTGTTATTGATAACGTTTAGCATATATAACATAATAATAAGTTAAGAACGTACCCTCAGTTGTCACCGATGTAGTGGGCGATAGTGTTGTAGGTTCTGAGAAGTGTAAGTAATGGGATATAATGCATGTGAAATTATTAAACAGTAGCTCATGTAATATAACACATTTCATAGCAATATAATAATGTAATCAAAACATTTAATTATTATTAATAACTTTAAGCATATACAATATTAAGTACGTACCCTCAGTTGTCACTGACGTTGTCGGCTGTAGTGTTGTAGGTACTGAGAATATAAAAAGAAAATACTTAGTATGAATGTAACTTAAAAATCAGTAACTAATTTATTGTAAAATATTTCAAAGAATATAACAATGACGTTCAAAAACATTTAGTTATTATTAATAATTTTTAGTATAATATAAGCATATTCAACAACATAACGTACCCTCAGTTGTCACTGACGTTGTCGGCGGTAGAGTCGTAGGTACTGAAAGGTATAAATTAATGTGATTCACTGCTTATAGAAAAATCAAACAGTAGCTAATTTCTTATAACATAACTCAAAAGTATAAATCAATGAAAATCGAAATTTTTAGTTGTTAATTATAAGTTTTATCATATATAACATAATATTAAGTTAAGAACGTACCTTCAGTTGTCACTGATGTAGTGGGCGCTAGTGTTGTAGGTGCTAAGAAGTATAAATAATAGGATTTAATGCATATGAAATTATTAAACAGTAGCTCATGTATTATAACACATTTCATATCAATATAATAATATTATCAAAACATTTAGTTATTATTAATAATTTAAAGCATATACAACATTACG
>NW_022718099.1:0-534 GCF_011630105.1 Anneissia japonica | reverse complement strand
CATGATTGATGAGAATGAAGTTGATGAGGTTAATGATGACAAATGATGAGAAACATTCCCGCTGCACCTCATCGTCATCTTCATTCTTGTCGTCGTCACCCTCTTCATGATGAGGATGCTGATTGATAATAATGATTAATAAGGACGATGATGATGTGGTTGATGATGATGAGGACAAGGTCGATGATGATGGTAGATGATGATTGTAATGAAGATGATGATGAGGATGATAATGGCAATGATGAGGATAATGAGGACTATGATGATGAATGATGAATGAGTGTTGAAGATAAGGAAGATAAGGATGAGGTTGATGATGATGAGGATAGGGATGATGATGGATGAGGATGATTAGTAGGATGAAGGTGATGGTGATGATGATTGATGACAATGATGCTTGGTGAGAATGGTGATGAGGGTGACGTGACGATGATGGATGAGGATCAATGCTATAGCCAGGATTTTCGATCGGTGTGGGACAATATCAGGGTGAACCCATTTTACGCGTAAATTCAAACAACGTGGACCCATTTT
>NW_022718098.1:0-1502 GCF_011630105.1 Anneissia japonica | reverse complement strand
GGGGGGGGGGGGCGGTTCTCCGGACGAGATGTCAGATTTCCCCGACGAAAGCAAAGTGGGTGTGGTCGAGCTTCAATTAAAAGTTTCTGGAAGTGGTCCTGGGGCCGAAAATTTTTAATTTTTTTCTCCCCGACGAATTGTGCTTTTTCTCTCCGACGGGGAGGCCAGCTCTCCTTGATTGGGGGGGGGGCCTGGCCCCGGCCCTCCGCTGGCGCCACCCCTGGGGCCTGATTAGTTACAATCAAAATTAAAAAGCATTTAGCATACCAAAGCTAAAAAGTGACCACATACTGCAACACCAATCATACCATTTGGATAATCATTTATCTTCGTCACTGTAGTACTCTATAATTATATCACATATATATCACATATAGGCCTATATGAAATTGGATATCTCCCCCCCCCCACCCACACCAATAACCCATTTACAGTGCTCACGCCAAGCCCAACCCATCTTTGTCTGCCCTTGAAGGGAGGGATAGTGGCTTTACAGATTGCAAGCTGCTATTCCAGGTGTCATTTGTTCAAATTTGCTCGCCTCAGTCCCATCGGTTTGGGCTGAGCTGGGTATAGACTCGGTATACGACCAGTTTCTCGAAACCCAACTTGCGAAGTCCATGGCCACTTTGCCGAACCTAGTTTGAAATCATAACAACCCAGTTTGCCAAAACCCAGTTTGCTGAATCTAGCCGTCACTGCCGTACTTAATTACAGCATACACTGCTTTTGAAAAATGATGGGATGCGTCAGGGAGGAGCTGCATTAATATATAAATTAAAAGGCAAAATAAACTGTGGAAAAGCATACTTGAAGGCATGGCTCTCAGTTAATAATTATAAATAAAATTAAATGAAGGATTAAGCATCGTACCCTCACCCCCAACTTAAAAAAATCTCCCTGCAAAACCTACCAGGTATATTTATGCCAGGGGCCCTGACCGTGGCGATAGCCAACCCCTTGATTCAGACACCCTGTTAGCAAATTTCTGGAGCTTTAGGTCAACTTATTAGTATCTTAGTTAAACATTATGTATTTATTATAAATATGCTTATAAGACATTTTAATCTGATAGACCTATTTAATTCATTTTTTTGCTAATAGCCAAATAAAGTTAATAAAGTTTAGAGAGAACAAGACAAAAATAATCATTTAACTACAATAGTTTAACAGCCAAATTGTTTAAGGTTTCTAAAACACACCTTCTTCTTAGCATCTTAAACGACAAGACGAGATCTTCGAAGAGATACTTTGTTTAAGAAAGCTAACATGTGAAGAATACTCTAAATCATCTTATGGTCATTTATACATACATAAATTGTAAACATTATAGAACCGGTTTTGGGGAGCTCTTTTTCACACTCGCAGACTCCTCTTCTTTAGGCTTAACATTCAAAATTTATACAGTATATACTTTACATCGATATTTAGTTTTAAAAACAACTCAAATGAATCTTGAATTATTGTATTACTGTATGTGATATTTTTATATTTATGCACTA
>NW_022718097.1:0-525 GCF_011630105.1 Anneissia japonica | reverse complement strand
AATCCATGCATTTTTACAAACTGGCTTACCTAGCTCTGTTAGAATTTTAATTTTGTATATAGCAAATACTGCAATGGAATATGTAATGATTGTAGACAATAATATACAGTAGGCTATTCTGACTTTCTTGTATGTTCCTTTATTAGTATCTTGTTATCAACTGCTTTAAGGCTCATTTGTCCTTACTCTATGTGTCATACAATAGAGCGCTCGCTCATAATCTTAAGTACCTTCATTACATTTGGTTTTATTTATTATTATTTTTTAAATCTATTTATCTAATATTTCTTTTTAGCAATTTAGTTTCTTTTCCTTAATAAACAATCCTCAACAGGTAATACATTCTCTTTTATTTGACACAACAATTCTACAACAAACTAATAATAACTACATTCTGTTAATGGATGTTAACTCAGAAGTAGACTATTCTGGCACAATAATTATACAGGGATTATTCTGCCCTTTTTATATAATCACAGATCAAGTTTTATAACAGGTTTTCTGTTACGTTTCGGGTAGCGAAGC
>NW_022718096.1:0-580 GCF_011630105.1 Anneissia japonica | reverse complement strand
AACATCCTTATCATTCACAGAATTCATTTCTTCATGCATTTTGAAGAACCGTCTGTTTGGTGACGCGCCATCAGCTGTAGCAACAACAACAGCAAGTCCACAAGACATTTCTAAAATCGAGACCGCCTTCCAAAAGATTGGGAATAATTGAAATGATGTAATTGCTCCTGTTGCAAAATACCCCAACACAAACTGTAGTTTGGAGCATATGCCCTTTACCATAAAGACAAGTGCATGAGTGGCTATCATGTATTGACTTTCAAGTGTTGCATAGTTTGTATCAGGATCTCCTAAGTCAATATAGCCAATCAGTTCACCTGAATGCTTGTCCCATACCAGTCCACTTTGAACTTTCATTTCATCAAACAAAATAGCAACAAATCTCTCGACTGGTTGATAATCTTTCACCATTTTTTTCAAAGTTTCAATAACAGGTGGGTTGAAACCAGTCTTCGGTTTAATTGCATTGCTGTAATCTCTCAATTGACGTCGGCTTGGTAATTCAATGGTGCCACTTCCTGTAAAAGTACCCCTCAGTTCATCATATGCAGCAGATGATTTTGAAGCAATTGAAAGACAC
>NW_022718095.1:0-799 GCF_011630105.1 Anneissia japonica | reverse complement strand
ATTAGTGTCTGTAATTCGACCTGCAGGGTGTTCTCGTCAAATTCGTCGTCCTCGTTCATCTCCTCATCCGTCAGTCGATTGCTCAGAGACATCATCTCGGAGTGAACTTCCTGCATCCTATCTTTTACGATCTGCTTCCTGTTGTACAGCAGACGGACCAGACCTTCCAGACGACCGTTGAACTCCGTTATCTGTTCGCACACCCTGTTGGGATCGCGGCCGGATTCGGCGAGGTCGGATTCGATTTCGGAGGCGTTCGCGAGAAGACTGTAGCGTCCGCAGGTGCAGAACGCGGACGCGATGGCGGCCAGCAAGTTTCCGACGCTCTTCATAGCGTGGGTGTTTCTTGCGAGTACGGTTGAATGCGGAACGTACGTGTTTTCGCAACATGCGTTCGCCGGCCGTTTCGCTCACTCTAATAGGACTTCGTACGTCGTCGCTCCCGACCCCTTCGTCGTCGTCACTTCCGGCGCCGACGACCGCTACGTGGAGAACGTTCTCTATCGCAGGTCTAGGAGCGTGACCAAACTGAGCTTTCGAGGGAACATGCCGACCGAAAGGTATCGACCATTCGTCAGACTGGACGATTACGGCGATCGCTTGCTGTACGCGATGCAACGTCGCGGTTGGAAGATCGTGCGGCTGGTAGATCGCGCTCACGATATGCCGAGACGCAAGGAGCGCCCGATCGGAGCATACGACGGCGATCGACTTTACGTGCACGTTTCGGAAATTCTGCCAAAATCCGTACCGCAGAGGGGAGAGGTGCTCTGCATCGTCGTCTTCCTGCTGTTGGTCG
>NW_022718094.1:0-563 GCF_011630105.1 Anneissia japonica | reverse complement strand
CTATATTACATTCGACAAAAATCAATATGCCTGATTTTAATCCTAAATAAACTTATTATATATATATATATAGTATATGCCTATATCTATATTCTTTACAACAATATTACGTGTTATTTTTTATATTATTTAGATAAATATTACTAGTAACAATACAATAATTTAAATAGGCCTATTAATAAACATATAAAGCCTACAATTAAATATTGCTAGATTTTTACAGAGGAAAAAAAATTATATCCAGAAATTTTGCAGGAAGCTTGACTAGTGATAACATTTGTCTATCTATAAATAGTTGGTAAGTTCTGTTGCCCTTTCACGATCAAGTCCAGACATCTTTCCTGACATTTGTGGATGGATTCTTTGTCTACCTCACTGGAAGAGAAAAATATTGAAACAGAGAAAGAATTATAACGAAGTATCAACAACATAATACATAAATGAAAATTAGTGAGTACACCAACCTGCACGTTATCGTATTTAGTTATCGCATTGCACGTACATGTGCTGATACAAAATAATAATACTTCACATATCTTTAACATATTAACATTATCATATTA
>NW_022718093.1:895-1137 GCF_011630105.1 Anneissia japonica | reverse complement strand
CAAACCCACGACCTCTCGCTGTCAATGCGCTGAGCGTCCTAATAACCATTTGACCACCGGGGCTTTATGGTTGAACAGATTCAAAATAATATATATATATTTATATATATAGATATAGTTTATTTTGTCATTCTGATCGGATTTCTCTACTGTTCCGTTTTAATTTTAATTTTAATTTGCTTTGCATTATATGGCCGTTTGCTGTTTTATGGATTTTTCCCATTTGCCTTTCAAACTATATA
>NW_022718093.1:0-837 GCF_011630105.1 Anneissia japonica | reverse complement strand
ATATTACACCACATTCATGTGATAATGTTATGAATCACGTTATTCTTTTGCTGGTCAGTGTGCTAATAGGAATAATATTATAAACACTTTTAATTGGGTTAACCATTATATACTTTTTTATAATTTTTTCTATAGAGTCTATACTTGTACTCTAATGAATATTTACTATGCTGTAACATATTTTTAAAGCATCTTATAGCGAAACAAATGACAGTAACTTTAAAAAAAACTTGATAAAAGAATTAGTTTTCTTTTTATATATAAAGTATTCACTTTACTTTATATAACCTTTATATGATATATCATAACCAAATAATAATTTATAACACAAAGCTGTTCCTCAAAATACAGGGATCCTGAAACCATGGAGGTACAGTATACTGAAACAAACACAGGCTTACTAAACTGAAACACAATCAAAAGAAAGTGTACAAGGTCATCAAGGCCAGAGACTGGCTACTCTGAGCTATAAATCTTCATTTGTCTATACGGTTGAGTAATCCCCTACTTTGGGGAGCCTGAAACCGTTTTCTTGCTAACTTACCTCACTTACCTCAGTTGCCGATAGTATGAACACTCTTCCCATATTGCTCTGCACCGGAAACAAAACTAAGATATCTTTGTTAATAGAGATATCTCTATTAATAGAGATATCTCTGTTTAAAACTAAGATATCTCTATTTAAAACTAAGATATCTCTATTTAAAACTAAGATATCTCTATTAACAATGAAATTAGAGATATCTTAGTTTTAAACAGAGATATCTTAATCTTAAATAGAGATATCTTAGTTTTAAATAGAGATATCTTAGTTTTAAACAGAGATATCTCTATTAA
>NW_022718092.1:0-512 GCF_011630105.1 Anneissia japonica | reverse complement strand
GATTCTGACAATAACAAGAGGTGATCCGCTAATGTTAGCGGATCACCAAAAAGAAAGAAAGAAAGAAAGAAAGAAAGATTCTGACAATAACAAGAGGTGATCCGCTAACGTTAGCGGATCACCAATGATGACTAGATTTGAACTCGTCACTGAGGACGAGTTAGGTGATCCGCCGCAATTTGACCCTCATTAAGATCACGTGGTGCTGTTTGAAAAGTGTCATAATATGCTAAACTAGATTTGAACTCGTCACTGAGGACGAATTCGGTGATCCGCCGTACTTTGACCCTCAGGAAGCGTGCGCGGTGCTGATTGAAAAGTTTCATAATATGCTAACATATGCTGTAATTAGTTTTAAAAAAAAGAATAATTTGAGCATTTTAAAAGACTTACGCATGCGCATACGCACGTCTTGACGCCCGTGAGCACGGTAATGTCACAAAGGGTTACTCCTGACTCTCTCAGGAACACAAAATATGTAACAACGCGTAATTTCCAGCTTTAGTATGTGC
>NW_022718091.1:0-569 GCF_011630105.1 Anneissia japonica | reverse complement strand
TTCCAGGGTTTTGGCTCTCTGGACGAGGAACCGTGGGTGTATCGGGTGCATCATTGTACATACGAACTTTAGTTCTATCAACGAAGGAAGATGTGTAAACATTAAATGGAATTTTTTAAACTCATAAAATAGGAGCTAATAAAGAACTACGTTTTGCCTCAGGCTTTATATTCACTAACTAAAGTGTAATTACTAATTTGCATTCCTGATATATTATTTTAATTGCTGATATTTTCTTCTATGATCATTTTAATGGCTTTTTATTTCAGACCCATTTGATAATAAACTGCAGTTAATGTTCCGCTTCATTTTATTCTTAATTCATTTTTGATTTTCATTATTTATGTATAATACCCATAGTATGGGCATAACTTTTGTCAATTTTCACTGGATTGTTTCTGTAGAAATCTAAAAAAAAGACCCACCATGGACAATAACCACACACAATGTTAAATTCCATTGTTAAAGTGGAGTGCCGGGGCAGTGGGGTGAAATTTTTGTGTTGGTAGGTTTCACTTTGACTTCCTATTATACACCTTTATTTCATTATTATACTTTAAAAAACAAGC
>NW_022718090.1:0-638 GCF_011630105.1 Anneissia japonica | reverse complement strand
CTTTGTTTCTTGTTTTATTCCAAATGTTTTGGTTTTGGAAGCTGATTTCGACATTAGAAAACATAGCCTACATGAAGTTATATTATAGTAGCTCGATGCCTATCAAATATTTAATAAAAAATCGCCATAATTCGTCAAATATCCGTTGCTTCCATGGGGCTCCGCCTGGCCCCCAGCCAAGTGAGACTCGATTCACTCCACTAGCCCCCCCCCCCGTCGGGGCCTTTAGCCCCTCCGTCGGGCAGGTCCTGGCGCCATCACTGGAGACAATTAATTTATTGCAATGCGATTATATAAATGGCATATTGATTATTATTATTATTATTATACTAGTACGTGACGCAGTTTACAATATTATTGTTAAAAATGAAAATTACGGTAACGAACACATTGGCATAATTTGTAAATTAAATAATTTGTCAGTTCTGAAATTTCTGCTAAATTTACACCGACCTCTTTCTTGTTGACGAGGATGTCAGCAGTCGATGTTGCATTTTTGCAACATTCTAATATTTTTGTCGGTGATGTTCTGATTTCGTGTTGAATATTTCCCTGAATAGGAACACTTGATTTTGTGGTATTATAATATCTTGGCTTAAGTATCGTGTCGATAATTTTCCTCTTCGGAGAATCAAATA
>NW_022718089.1:274-1271 GCF_011630105.1 Anneissia japonica | reverse complement strand
CTTAACTTTTTAACATTGTCACTTTTTGCACAAAAGTGTTTAACTCGCCGAATTAAGGACTCAGTTCAAATTTTTGACTATCCGCCATATTTCGAGTACTTTTCCGAAAAACATCAAACTTTCAATGGAATAGTCTTTGATTCAGGCTATCTCACTTTGCCTAAAAAAACAAATTACATTTTGACTCAACTTTTTAACATTGTCACTTTTTGCACAAAAGTGCTTATCTCGCCGAGTTGAGCACGTAGTGCAAATATTTGACTTTCCGCCATATTTCGAGTACTTTTCCGAAAAACTTCAAACTTTCAAAGGAATAGTCTTTGTTTCAGGCTATCTCACCGTGCCTAACAAAATTGCATTTTAACTCACCTTATTATTGTCACTTTGCACAAAAGTGCTTATCTCGCCGAGTTGAGCACTTAGTGCAAATTTTTGACTTTCCGCCATATTTCGAGTACTTTTCCGAAAAACTTCAAACTTTTAATGGAATAGTGTTTGTTTCAGGCTATCTCACCGTGCCTAACAAAAAAAAATTATATTTTGAGTCAACTTTTTAACATTGTCACTTTTTGCACAAAAGTGCTTATCTCGCCGAGTTGAGCACTTAGTGCAAATTTTTTGACTTTCCGCCATATTTCGAGTACTTTTCCAAAAAACTTCAAACTTTCAATGGAATAGTCTTTTTTTCAGACTATCTCATTGTGCCTAACAAAAAAAAATTACATTTTGACTCAACTTTTTAACATTGTCACTTTTTGCACAAAAGTGCTTATCTCGCAGAGTTGAGCACCTAGTGCAAATTTTTGACTTTCCGCCATATTTCGAGTACTTTTCCGTAAAACTTAAAACTTTTAATAGAATAGTCTTTTTTTCAGGCTATCTCACCGTGCCTAACAAAAAAAAAACATTTTGACTCAACTTTTTAACATTGTCACTTTTTGCACAAAAGTGCTTATCTCGCCGAGTTGAGCACTTAGTGCAAATTTTTGACTTTCCG
>NW_022718089.1:0-216 GCF_011630105.1 Anneissia japonica | reverse complement strand
AAACTTCAAACTTTCAATGGAATAGTCTTTGTTTCAGAATATCTCACCGTGCCTAACAAAAAAAAATTACATTTTGACAACTTTTTAACATTGTCACTTTTTGCACAAAAGTATTTAATTCGCCGAATTCAGGACTTAGTGCAAATTTTTGACTATCCGCCATATTTCGAGTACTTTTCCGAAAAACTTCAAACTTTCAATGGGATAGTCTTTGTT
>NW_022718088.1:290-1137 GCF_011630105.1 Anneissia japonica | reverse complement strand
ACACTTGGCGTTTGCCGAGTGTTCACTTATTATTTAGCAAATGTCCTTGATGTGTCTGACCATTTCTCATGGTCTGACTATAATGAGGCCATTTGCTTTTTCAATGGAATTTTAATTATACCGTAAATCACATAGCCTAAAACCTCAAAACAAACTGTTTACATAACCCTATAAAGGCTTGCAGTGTTCATTCAGTAGTACATTTGATCATTGAGAAAGTTAAAATTAGAAAAACAAACAGCATCTTCTTTAACTTTTATTAAAAAAAATTATATTCTTATTTCAACAATTGTTTCAAGAAAATTTGATATTTAGAAATATAAATAGTGAACTGTGGTCGCTAAATAAGTCGTTTGATAAAAAAAAGTAGATTGTTTTGTTTCCAAAGAGGTTTACTAAGACGAGTTTTAAAATAACGAATATTGAACTCTATAAAAGAACCGTTGACGAGAAATGGTCGACAAAAGTTATGAAAAGGCGCATGAAATGGTTAGGGCATCTAGTACGTCCGATTACCAGACGATCATACATCTGCCAAACGAGCTTTTCATGAAGACCACCGGAAAGTAAAAAGTACAAGAGGAAGACCAAAATCCACGTTTATACAAACAATAAATAAGGTCTTGAATCAACGTAAACACAGCTGAAAAACGAGACGTGAAGGAGTTGACCACTGATAGGAAGAGATGGAATCTGATAATAGAGACACGTCTACTAATGACGTCTATGCGAACAGATGATGATAATGACATTCATAATACAAAATGAATAATTATAAATGTAATATCCTCATTTTCCGCATGAGCCTTGTCAATCTTTATAGTCATTAGGCCTATATCAAAAACGT
>NW_022718088.1:0-245 GCF_011630105.1 Anneissia japonica | reverse complement strand
GGCCAAAAGGTCTGTCATTGTTGTAACCCCTTTTGACAACAAAAATAATAGTATATAATTATCGGCCTATAACTTAATTACTTCCTTACAAAAAATTGGTATAGTAGGAGGTTATTTTTCACCCCTGCTTGTGAAGATTGGCAATCTTAATTTTTTTTGGCTGGAGTGGACACACGTTGGCTACTCTGAGCCTAGTGTATAACATGTGGCTAATGCGCTTATACCACCTTAACTTTCAGTCTGCG
>NW_022718087.1:0-647 GCF_011630105.1 Anneissia japonica | reverse complement strand
AAGAAACGGCATCTCTGGATGTATGCGCAGGAATATTTAATAGATATCTGGAGGGAGCCAGAAATTGCCGAAAAAGTTGAAGATAAATTGTATTGTCAGAAGGCTGGTGTCCACGAAAGGATAGCAGAGAGAATGCGGGACTTAGGCCACAATAGCATAACATCGGCAATTGTAATTGTGACAAGCTTGAAAAATCTAAGAGCAGAACACAAGGCTGTGAGAGACGTTTTTATTCGCGGGACGGGCAAGGGGTCGGCCAATGTATAAGGGATGACCCGAAATCAGCATGCCCACACTACCACGCACTAAACGAAATACTTGGGGGAAAAACCAGTGTAAACCCTCCAGCTGGACTCCTCGGCCAGTCTAATCAACCACCGAGACCTAGGCCTAGGCCTAGCTTACGCCTATAGTCTCGATCTAGCATAAACTAGTCGCGCGAAAATCAACAGTATTTGCCCACCATGCGATTGTACTTCCTGTCTAATGATGTGTTTTCCGAATTTCTGGTAGTCAAAATATCTCGCTCTAACGTCGAACGCGATTAGTGGATTTAATCCAATTAACTTGGCAAGTAGATCTGCTACTTCATCTGGCTATAATCCCATATGAACCTAGCTAACAAAACCTGGTTCATGAACATTATC
>NW_022718086.1:0-2021 GCF_011630105.1 Anneissia japonica | reverse complement strand
TCATTTTATATAATCAAGACATACGTGGAACCTACAAACATTATATATATATATATATATATATAAATATTATATTTGGTTTTTTTATGTATGTTTTATTATGTATGTGTCATATATTTAGTAAAGGTATCTTTTATTTGTTGGTACTATAAATATAGAAATCCGACTTAATGAGTGTAGAGTCAACCGATCTTTGTCATCTTCAAGTAGGGGTGTTACTTGTTTTGTTTTGAAAATTCCCTCCCTATTTAACGTCAGGCTCCAAAGGAAAACTATTTTTTGATATGTTGTAGAACTGATTTTTTTTAAGACAGAAAAAAAGTTGTTTGACGAAAAAACTGGGGAACAGTGAATGAGATACAAGATTTTTAAATATTTTTAAACTGGGGGAAAGGGGCGTAACCGCACATTTTCCCCCAGTTTTTAAATATTCAAAAATCTGTACCTTATTCACCGTTCCCCAGTTTTTTGTTAAACAGCTTTTTTCTGACCTAGAAAAATCAGTTCTGACTTTTAAAAAAATACATAATAAATATTGTAGTTTTGACACATATGTGTAACTTTGTCCTTATCTTCAAACCAGATGCCAATGGAAATGGTGAAGTTTCAAGAACAAATGGGGAAAACGTTCCTTTGAAGAGTATGTTGCTTTGTTTATTTTGTAAAGCCAATAAATACCCTATTTAATTTTGATTTAGAAAATGGGTTTAACTTGGAATTAAGGGCATACAGTAAAACCTCGAATTGAAACCCAGTGGGCTTTATCTTAAGATGAAACCCATCTTGAATTGAAGCCCCTTTTTTAGTTTGCAAAATTAGCCTCAAAAAGACGCCCATCTCAAAAAGAAGCCCATGGGTTTCTTTACAAGAAAGCATAGGCTTCTTTTTAATATACTACAGTACAAACACTGTACATGAATTTCGGAAAACAGAATAAATTAAAAGCAAGTTTAGTGCCTCCTTTACTTTGCAAAAGTAGCCTTGAAAAGAAGCCCATCCAAAGATCCTCCCCCCCCTTAAAAAAAATGAAGCCCAGGGCTTCAGTTTAAGGGCTTACAGTAAATTGCATCTTAATCCATACTTTTTAAAAATTAAGTTTATGAAGACCAATGTTTACTTAAAATAATTGCTGTTACAATTCTTGACTATAAGGTGGTTAAATTTTTTAAGATTTGTTGTAATATCTGTAATTATGGTGAAACTATTGGCAATATTAGATTCGGAATAAATGAGGGCGATCAGATGAAAGTACCTACTTTCTGCTATTGGTGATAATTTCAAATCTCCAACCACAGTTAGTCACTATTAGTGATAACTCCACCACCATAACCTGCAATTTTCTTAATTTAATACATTATATTGTTTTGTGCTTTTTGTCTATTTTTAAAATTCTAATTAGGCTCTATATTATTGTGCATAAGATGCTGTAATATATGTCCTAAATTTTATTCTTGTTAAGCTTGGTTTCCATCCAATCGCTACCCACTATCGCTGACAGCTGTCGGTGATGCTCATTGGTCAGTTGAATGGGGGGGGGGCCTTCCCGATTGCAACGATACACTTAGTGACAGTGTAGCGATTTTAAGGAAACAGGCTTGTATTGCTGCTGTGTACATTGCATTACAATCCAGTGGTGGAACATGGATGGTAAATGTATAATCGCTGTTGGTAGTATATTAAAAATCTTAAAAAACTTAACTGCTTCTTTTCCCTCCTTGATTTTGTAACCCTAGACATTTGTTGAAGTATTTCATTAAGAAATTTGCTAATAACAAACATGGGCGTATTGCATGCTAATGCATTATGTCGGCCAGAATTCCTTTTTTTTAATGTATTTTTAAGGTAACATATAGAAATTTGTGTTAATATCTGCTGTTGGTGGTTATAGTGTCTGAAATCATTAAGAGTCGGATCACTAAAAAGGAGTTTGTAGGAATAGTGGCTTTTAACATATAGGTGCAAATTCAAACCAATCACCGTTTTGACACTAAATTCTTAAATTTCAGTTCATATCAATTAAT
>NW_022718085.1:0-545 GCF_011630105.1 Anneissia japonica | reverse complement strand
AACCTCTTATCCTTTCCCTACTCCTTACCCACTCACTAACCCCCACCTTTCCCTTTATGTTGACTCCTTAGTTGCTCTGTAATTACTCAATTCCTCTTATTTACCATTTTATGTTGACACCTTCAAGGGTTCCAAGTTGGAATAAGCCACTTTCATGAGATTTGAGATGAGCTTTCTTAACACATTTAATTTTATTTTGGTGTACTTGGTGATACCTATTGAAACTTACTTCTGGGAGACAATTGATAATACAGTATAGTAAAAGCATTAAAATATAAATTTGCCAAAGATGATTTATTCTCTGGCAGATTCTTCCTTCCTCGCAGGAGTGCAGGAATCCTTCCTGATTTCCAAGAGACTTCCGCAACTTGCAGGAGACTTGAGACTCCAGGTCCTTATCAAGAGACAATAGTGATGTTTGTAAACTAGGCCTAACTTTTTGCTATTGTTTTTATTCTTATTGCAGGATAGCCATAGTCACATCAGCTCTGTTGTCTCACTGTTTCTTTTATCACAGGTAAGAATCAATTATTTTCTTTTTATAT
>NW_022718084.1:0-1286 GCF_011630105.1 Anneissia japonica | reverse complement strand
GAGGTTGAAAATTATTGTGGTATTCTTATTGTTATTCTTAATATATATATATATATATATATATATATATATATATATCTTAAGAATACCACAATAATTTTCAACCTCAATACCCTATAGGCAAAGCCTAATGAATTTTATTATCAAAACTCGGTATACTATAAAACAGACATGTTTCGGCAAATCCTTCGCCATCTTCAGTGAAACGATTGCTACATGCAATCTACTATTTAAAGGGAGTGAACAACTGTGAAGCATTGTATTTTAAATAAATGGGAATTGAACCATAGCTATTTGAACAGACATCATGCCATTGCATTTTTAGAGAATCGATGTGACTGTAATTGTAAAGAAGAAAGAATGGCATGAATGAAGATGATAACGTAATGATGAACATCAGAAATGACAAAGTTAAATTAACATGTAAAAGTTGCTTGTTGAGAGAGGGCGTGTCCCATTTTATATGCAACGCCTCCTTGATTTTTCTTTGGCTGGCTGTTGAAGCGGAACACAATACACGAAAGCAATCTTCGTTGCATGAGTTTTTATATTGGGATAAAAATGTGCGAGTTCCTGTCCGTGGTCATGTGTTCTTTAACGCGCGTTGCAAAGTGTCGGCCAGTTTCGCCTATATAACAGGCATTACAGCCTGCGCACGTGAATTTATACACAACATTAGAACGTAGACCACTAGGGACAGGATCTTTCACAGAAAAACATATTTATAATTTTAAATGAAGAAAAAACCAATTTGATACTTAAATCATTACAAAACTGTTTCGTTAAAGCATTTATCTTATGTGAAATAACTTTAGAAAATTGACCAGTGTAAGGCAACTTAAAATAACGGATATTCGATTTTTCGTTCGTTTGTTTGTTACCGGAGTGAATAAAGACAAGATATCTAGAAATAATTTTGTCAACATACATTGGAAACATATTTTTTCAAAGGATAACAATTAAAGCCTTGAGGTCACTATGAAAACCTATCCAATTATTGTTGATCTTATAAGTTCTGTCGACTAAAGTACGAATCAATGAAATTTTGTATGGAAAAGAGCAAAACTAAAGAAATTTGTGAGTAATCCTGTGAAAGTGTTTTTTCGATATACATTGGTTTGGGTGGATCCGTAAAACCTCATGCAACGAAGTTTGCACCCTACCCCACCCTACCCTAGCTGCACTGATGAGGCCTGGAAGGTCGAAACGGATCCGTCTGCTGATATTGGGATTCCTTCCAGTGGATGCTTAGGTTATTTTGTCATTCTGATCGGATTTTCTCTACT
>NW_022718083.1:0-1145 GCF_011630105.1 Anneissia japonica | reverse complement strand
CACCCTATGATACGCCACTAATCATAATCAGACAGCAAATGGTCACAGGGGAAAACATACTGTTTTCAAGACTACTTTTTTCAGAAGTGAATCCAGAATTTCTAAAACTTGGGCTTTCTTTCGAGATCTAATTTATTGAGAGAAAGATTGAAGTATATTTTTTAATCATGTGCCTCAACCTCACACTCGTCACTGTTTTATCTGAGCTTATAGTGAAGCTCAGATTAATTTATTCTTAGCAGAAACCTGTAATACCACGTCGATGTCATAAGAATGTTCGGCCCCCCTGTACGTCATTGTCAGTGGGGAATCTCGGAATTCAAAATAGAGGGGGATCAGAGAAAGACGGAGCCGACCCGAAATCCCGTCTATAGCTCTATGAAAATGTTATTATCACTTACCATCAGCAGAGTAAGCATATGCAATAGCAAGTACCAGTACTAGGCTGCACCACTTCGCCGACATCTTGAGCTCAAATAACCCGTAATAAAATGAAGATATGTTGTCTAACAGTTATAAAGTTTGTGGCTCAATTATCACATTACAGATTATCGACTTCTCATTGGATTGAAATGTTAATTTATTTATTAGCATAGAACGTAAGCAAACAACAAACTCATAAACTTACATTGGAACTCTTTTCGAATTTTATCTACCGACTTTGAGAGATAACAAGTACGGTAACCTCACTCAACCAACATACCACATCTCTCTTCATGTAACTGTAGATCTTTTAGACTTACATAACGTCATCATTAATTAACTTATATTTCAGGTTCTTTTTTAACTTTAAACCTCATTCTGATTTTGTTAAAGTTTTGAAGTTCAAACATCCTGATCTGATCTATCCGCCTTTACAGCTGTCATTGATTGGCCGAGGTGCTGCAGTAGTACAAATTACACATGTACCATGTCTTTCGTTGCCAATCTGATGTTCTTGAACAATATCACAAGGGCGTCGATCCGTGGGGGGGGGGGGGACGAATTGCAAAATAAGGAAGTCTTGGGCCGCAAGCCCTAGCCTTGGCTGGGGGCCAGGGGGGCCGCCTAAGGCCCCCGTGAGGGTGCAGGGGGCGAAGCCCCTGAAAGCTCTGGCAACTATAGCCTTTTATAAGTCGTATCAAATTGATTTTAAGGAATGCATT
>NW_022718082.1:0-921 GCF_011630105.1 Anneissia japonica | reverse complement strand
GTTGTGATTTGTTGATCATAATATAGTATATATAGTTAAAGCTTAGTAAGCTATAATTAGGCCTACGTTATCCTGGATATTAAGTAGATCCCTGATAAAAGGTCATGAGAAATTTGTTGGCGTTTCATTTTGACTATAATGGTAATGTGATGATGATGAATTTTACTGTATAAAAGTGTCTTTTCCGGCCATTTCGAGAGGTACTATTTCCTCAAATTTTCTCACCTCAGCCCCAGCCATGGTGGGGCTGAGGTGATTATGAAGTAGGCCTATGTAAAGTACATACTCAAAGACAATGTTTTTAAGCTTTGTTTTCTATGGTGTATACACACACATTAATAAGATCTCTATGGTTGTCAAAAATCCCTGATAAAAGATCACGAGAATTTCTTTTGGCGCTTCATTTTGACTAATGGTGATGTGATGATGATGAATTTTACTAAAAGTGTCATTTCTGTCATCTAGAGGTACTATTTCCTCAAATTTTCTCACCTCAGCTCCAACCATTGTGGGGCTGGGGTGGGTGTCGACTTACAAAATGTCTTCCCCCTCCACCTTTCAAAACAGATCTGTGCTCTTCCCTGGGTATGGGCATTAAACTCCATCGAATCGGCTCCTGATGTATGTCTTAGTGACTGCTGTTTGTTTTTAGGATGTGATCTGGTTTTCAATGTCCATTTTTCGTGATTATGACTATTCTGGATAAAGAATGTTTTGAGCAGAGGTGGATTCAAGGCACCACCTTCATTTTTTTAAGGAAAAAAAGGAAAAATATATTCAAATTGAAGTGCGAGAGTGTAATTTCCGACCATCTAGAGATGCCCTAATCATAAATTTTCTTACCTCAGCCCCAACTATGGTGGGGCTGAGGTGGGTGGTTCCTCGGTCTGTGAAAGTCCCTCTCTGGTTCACCTCTCTTTC
>NW_022718081.1:0-839 GCF_011630105.1 Anneissia japonica | reverse complement strand
TAATAATAATAATAATAATAATAATAATAATAATAATAATAATAATAATAATAATAATAATAAACGCCTCCCTCAAATAAACGCTCCCTCAAAACCCTGCTTAACAATGGAAGTCCCTGGGTGTTTACAATTGTTCTCATAATCAAGCAGTCAGTCTCGCATCTTCCTATCCCACATTTTCAGTTTTCAAATTGGAGGGCTGACCAGAGGGAAATGTATTTGTAATTTCTAATAATAAAACAATTTTAACTCTATATAATGTTTATATGAAAAACTAAAGAACAAATTGTTCCATAAACAAAAGTTGCCCACCGCCCTCTATTATAAATTTGTAGCGTTCATGTTAACTACTCTACAATTTCAAAAATTGTTTTTACATTTTCTATAATAACTGAAAAGACGAAATTACTTATACTCCTATAAAATATAATTGTTTTTTTTTATTCAATTAAACTGGGGCCTTTATGTAGATAAAGTTGTTATTAAATGGATCATGGATGTTATAGGGTGGAGGAGTGACTTAACTTAGCTCACTGTACATTTAACATATTTACACATATAAACACATTTTTATGATTTAACTAATATTATTATTAAACATATATTTAAAAATGTAAGTCAAAAACAAAGGCGATAACTGTATTTCTCAAAAAAGAAAGATATAGGCCTATATATAACGATTCCATTGAAAGCAATGACTGAAATACAATAGGCCTACTTGATAGAATTAACGTGAAAATGAATGCTATCAATCATCTTAATTATATAGTATATAAGCATGAGTATATATAGAAATTGTAAGGTACTTTACGTAATGTATAAATAAAAAATTGTGTACA
>NW_022718080.1:0-541 GCF_011630105.1 Anneissia japonica | reverse complement strand
ACACGCTTTACTTACCTATAATTATGTACATTTTCTCGCACTTCTTGATGAATCGGTAGAGTTGAAATGTGACACTGAAATAAAAGAGAGTGAACTAGTGAGAAATACATTTAAAATATATTTTTTATGAAATTCATTCTTTCATGATGTAAAAAATTGCAAATTCAGAAAATAGAATTGATTGTTTAATTGATTTAATACATTATGTAAGGTGTACATGTTAATATAGCATTAGTTTAATAATGATTTGGGTGCGTACTCTCCCCACCGGGTCCGAATCTCCATCCCCTAATCGAAAGGGTCGACATCTTTAAGACAGTCAAAAATGTATTGAATACAAAATTTGTTAATTTTTGTAATAGAATTTAAAGTGAATATTAAATCTTAACATTTTATCCAATACTTTATTGGAACCCCTGTAACGTCCTACAATACCAAATCTGTGGCCCTCTTCCCATTCAACAATTGGTCCATTTGGTATGATTACAATGTCTTATGTTCCTATCTGAGCATTGTTATTATAGAATACTTAATATATCGA
>NW_022718079.1:0-1225 GCF_011630105.1 Anneissia japonica | reverse complement strand
CTGCAATGCAGTCAAGTGAAACAGTAGTTACAGCACTCAGGGACAGAATAAATGAATTACCAAAAGCAGAGCCAGATGATAATGGAGAAATTTACTACTTCATAAACAAACAGCAAATGACTTCATTGAGACAATGCGCTATAGGGACTATAAAAGAATTGAGGGCAGCAGACTGTTTAACACTAAAAGGAGAGGAATCAGTGATCACAGATCAGACAATTATAGTCAAAATAATCAAAACAGATGAACATGAAAAATATGCAAATCAACTGAAGGCAACATGGACACAGCCTACAGGGGACACCAACATCTCTCAAATTCAGGAAGATGACAATGGAGATTATTTTGTGAAAGGAAAATGCACAAGTCCAGGAGTCTGTAAACTAGATGTGAGTGCTGATGATGAACCAGTTAACCAATCACCAATGACAATCAAAGTAGAAGAGGGAAGATTAGTAAATACTATTAAAATAAATGCAACAAGTATTATAGATGTAGTTAAGTGTGAAGATGACTCCTTACTGGTTTCATGTTTGACAAATGAAATGCTCAAGTACAAGCAATCAGGAGAATATATTGGTAAGGTTACACTACCACAAGGTGTGCTAGTTAACAGAATGTACAAAATGATGAATGGTAACATAGCATTCAGTGATTTGAATAATAAACCTATCAGAATATGCAATATGAATGGTCAGCTGATTAAAACAATTAGTGTGAGAGCAAAGAATACACCACGGAGAATTCATGTGGATGAGACATCAAATGTTTTGTATGCAGCAGCAAGTGGTTTGTTCAGTAGCTGTGTGTACATGTTTGACATGAATAATGGCAAGACCATCAAAACAATAGGGTCACCTGGTACAAAAGAAGGTCAAATGAGAGATGTCAGTGATGTTACTCTTACTAACCAAGGACACCTTCTTGTATTTGAGTATGGCAACAGTAGATTACAATTATTTAATAATGAGGGAAGGTTTATAAAAGTCCTTGTTGAAGCAGGTGATGAGGATGGTAAGGTAAAATATCCAAGTTCAGTAGTAGTTGATGAGGATGACAACATCATTATATCAAGTCAACACAAACTACAGCTATTCAGTAGTGATGGAAATTTCATTAAAAGAATTGATAAACCAGAAGATGGAATCAACGATCCAGAGGGATTATCCATCATTTCATATCATCCAAGGAGACTTGCAGTAGCAAATTATGGTGACAAAACAGT
>NW_022718078.1:0-890 GCF_011630105.1 Anneissia japonica | reverse complement strand
AAATTCCACGTTTGCTTCGATAAATAAAAAATATAGAAAGACAGCAATATAAAACAGCTATGAGTTGTAGACAAATTAGAAGCAATATAATTTATTAATTCACAAATATTTCAAACACTCCTGTGTTCTTCCTCAGTGTGAGGACAACTGACAAAAAATACAAAGTAAAGCTATATTCACACACGAAACGAAAACAGAACATCGAATCAGCGGTAAAGAACAAAGGCGCGTAATAAGATGCGCATCCTAAACGTTCTACTTAATATGGAATAAACAAAGTAGATAAAAGCTGGATAAAGGCCTAGGAAACCAAGAAAAAAATTAAGTATACATAAATGAATAGTCTGATAAGTAATCTAAGTCTTTATTTAAACCGTTAATATACCAGTAAGAATTGGTTCTAAGAATCCACTTCAATTCTTCTTTGCGTCTATGTGAGAGGGGTAAAAAGTTATTAGCGACCAAAATAAATCTTATGTCATTAATGCTATAGTTAGGTAGATTGAAGTGACAGGCTACTAGGAAACCAGTGGAGTTGTCTCTGATGGTTTTTTTGTGATTATTAAATCGGAGGCGGAATTTAGTGCCAGTCTCTCCAATGTAATTACCAATTTGACATTTGTTACAAAATAAAATGTAAATAACGTTAGAACAAGTAAGTGGAGGGGGTCTAATAGTAATATTAGTATTAGGAATAGTGAATGTGTCAGAGGTGCACATGAAATTGCAAACTTGACATCTGGGTTTACTACATTTAACGTTACCAGAAGAGTGGGAATTCTTATGGAGTTTAGAGGATGAGAGAATAGATTTCAAATTAGGGGTGTTGTCTTTTGGCTAGTAGGGGAGGGTCTTCAAAAAGGTGGCAAGTAGATTTATCTTTATTGAGA
>NW_022718077.1:455121-456710 GCF_011630105.1 Anneissia japonica | reverse complement strand
TGAGACTTCTACATGGCCGTCAATAATCGATTCACCATTGTTATGTTCTGCTTGACTGATCAAACCCAGACGAAGCGATTGTTTGGTCTGACTGCCCGACGACCTCTGGCCGATGTGGGGGGAGGGGTGCTTGACCAGACCAATGGGGAGGGGGTGCATAATCCTCCTGACAACACTTTGCCGAAAGCCAGTCAGCGAAACCCAGTTCATTGAAATCATGACAACCCAGTTTGCCGAAACTCACTTTGCCGAAACCCCAGTTTACCGAATTTCGCCATCACCGTCGTACATAAGTACAACATACTGTGCTTTTGAAACAAATTAAAAGGCAAAATACTGGCTCCATGGGGAATTGTATCCTGTCGGTTGTGTTTTACTGCTTTTTACTGACTTTAGACAAACTGGGTTTCGCCAAACTAGGTTTCGCCAAACTGGGATTCAAGGTTTTTGAGCCGGCAAACTGGCATTCCGCGAACTGGGTTTCGGCAAAATTGACTCGGCAATCTGGCATTCGGCAAACTGGGTTTCGACAATCTGGCCTATGGGCTACAACAGTTGTCAAAAATTGATAGTCTGGACGACGGCTTAATACCTAAATATATCGTGTTTTGTGTCGCTTCTTTTTTTGAGTGTACAAAGGCTAACTTCGTTTGTGATCGTGAGAAATTCAACTTCAGAATTAATTTTAAGAATTGCAATGAATTCCAAAAATCATCACTAAAATGTTATTCCTTTAATTTTAAAGGTCTTGTTAGAAAATTATGGTTGGAGAGGAACTTTACTTGTGACAGGAGCAATACATTTGCATGGATTAGTAACAGCAACAGCTCTTGATCCCAGCATTGGCCGCAAACAGGACGTCACTTACACAGAAATTGGGAAAAGTGGAGAAGATGAGACATTCTTGCAAAAGATTGGAGAAAGGCTTCAGGTTCGCGTCTTTAGAGACTTCAAATTAATTGGATTGTTTACTGTAAGCTTCTCTCTCGCTTTTACTGAAGTCTTTTTCTACTTGAGTTTGATACCATACGCCATCAGTATCAGTATTGAGCCAATGAATGCCAGCTTCCTGAAAACTCTTGTAGGAATGGGATGTGTTGTTGCTAGAATTGCACAGTGTGCTACTCTACAGACGGTCAAAACATCAGCCAGACTGTTTGTGTTAATTCAATTCCTGGACGTCGCAGCACTTATAATTTTCATAACTTCGAATCAATATACTGTTTTGGCTGTGACGTTATTTGCACACGGAGCGACATTTGGGATTCAAACTTGTTTTGTATATTTCCTGACATCAAAGTCGGTTGATGCAGCATACATTGGAGGTGCAATCGGTTGGTCAAATGCGATTTACGGATTAGGTCATCTTTCTGCCTCATTAGTGGGTAAGACTGCTTCTAGTCTAAGACCATTTTGAAACATATTATATATATATATATATATAGACCTATATATATACTGTCTCTTATACACATCTAGATGTGTATAAGAGACAGATATAGCATTAATCATCTATAATAACTGCTAACTTCCTACCCTATCGCGTTGTTTTGTTTTGGTGACAACATGGCCGGTGTAAGTCACGTGAT
>NW_022718077.1:450953-454767 GCF_011630105.1 Anneissia japonica | reverse complement strand
GGTGATATCCAGACCTTCGCCCAGATTGCCCAGGCGAAGGTCAGGGTGAGAAATAAAAATAAAATTTTGACCATTTTTTCAACAATCATACTTATATACATATTCATTGATTTTATTTTAAACATTACCATTAGGACTTCATTTACGTAACCTCTACTAATTTGGAGTCGCTCAGCTCAGTCGTACATGTGCCTCTCTTGGCATTGACCCTGGGTGTTTTTAGCACTATTTTAAAGAATTAATCAATCAGACATTCACATGAACAACTAAACGAATGAAAATATATTTCTATTAACTAATGTTCTCAGCAACAGTGGCGTATCTAGGATTTAAGGAAGGGAGGGGGTCAGGGCCAGCCACGAGAATTGAAGTGGTCAGGACCAGGATGCCAGAGAATTAGCGAGCACTGAGGCTGGGGGCCAGTGGGCCCGCGGACGGGGTTCAGGGGCTGGAGGCCCCGGGATAAATTGGCTATTTTTCCATTGTGTAGGCCCATACACCAATTTTAATGTTCTGCAGTAGAAATCTAATACGGTATATAGTTTTAAAAATATGTTTATATAAAAATACAGGGGAGATTTAGGGGGGGCGGCCCCAGCCCCCATTTTGGAAGGTTAAAAAAAGGAAAAAAAGAAAGAAAAGAAAAAAAAATGATAGCCCATAAACCCTCACTTCACCTTCGCGCCCCACACTGTGGGGCGCGAAAGTGAAGTGAGGTTAGTGAGTTGTACTAAATAACTTCTAATGACGAAATCACCCAATCGATGTGCCACCAAATCGTAACCAGCCTTCACCATGCCCTCACGATGTCACCGGGGACGCAACTGCCAAAAGTCTATTTTTGGCAGCGAAGGGACGCTACCAATAAACAATCAACAAACTACCGGGTTTCTGGGTTGATTTGCAAGGTACTACATGGCTCAACTATTTTTTACTTTGGGGTTAATTGTTAAAAATCGCACACACATCTTACGACATCACTGACAACGCCGGGAACGGCAACTCATTTTGAGATTAATTTTCTAAATAAAGTTATACTAAATAACTTCTAATGACGAACTATTGTCTTCAGTTGTTTTTCTTGGTTATTCAACTGTCATTTTATCTACTTTTTCCGTGATATTACCATTTTCAATAATCTATAAAACACCCACGTAACAACGTCACGTTAGGTCAATCCGTGGTGACGCCGGTAGGGTAAATTTTCGTCGGAAGGTATCAAGATGATAAACAGTTTCATTGGACTAAATTCTTGCTTTTGTTAACCGCATGCTTACCTAAGATTATATTGACACTGGTTTCAAATCACGGTTAAATAGTTAAAAATCACCTTATTTTGCGAATTACCGCCCCTCAACTGATCATCGAGCCTTCCCCCACCCACTTCACCTTTGCGCCCCATCAGCCCCCCCCCTTGAAGACATCTAGATACGCACTGACTTACATGGCCAGATGAATGAAAATACTCAATCGATGTGCCACAAAATCGTAACCGGCCTTCACCATGCCCTCATGATGTCACCGGGGACGCAACTGCCAAAAAACTATTATTGGCAGCGAAGGGACGCTACCAATAAACAATCAACAAACTACCGGGTTTCTGAGTTGATTTGCAAGGTACTACATGGCTCAACTATTTTTACTTTGGGGTTAATTGGTAAAAATCGCACACAAATCATACGACGTCACTGACGACACCGGGGACGGCAACTTGATTTTGAGATTAATTTTCCGAATAAAGTTATACTTCCAATGACGAACTATTGTCTTCAGTTGTCTTTGTTGGTCATTCAACTGTCATTTTATCTGTTTTTTTTCGGTGATATTACCATTCTCAATAATCTATAAAAACACCCACATAACAACGTCACGTTAGATCGATCGGTGGGGACGCCGTGGTGACGCTGGTAGGGTCAGTTTTCATCGGAAGGTATAAAGATGATAAACAGTTTCATTGGACTAAATTCTTGCTTATGTTAACCACATGCTTACCTAAGATTATACTGACACTGGTTTCAAATCACTGTCAAGTAATTTAAAATCACATAAAATCACCTTATTTTGCGAATTAGCGCCCCTTAACTGATCATCGAACCACCCCACTTCACCTTCCTTCGTTCCCCCCACCCCATTTCAAGACATCTAGATACCCCACTGACTTACATCGCCAGATGAATGAAAATACTCAATCGATGTGCCACCAAATCGTAACCAGCATTCACCATGCCTTCACAAGGTCACCGGGGACGCAACTGCCAAAAAAAATATTGTTGGAAGCGCGAAGGGACGCTACCAATAAACAATCAGCAAACTACCGGGTTTCTGGGTTGATTTGCAAGGTACTACCTGGCTCAACTATTTTTTACTTAGGGGTTAATTGGTAAAAATCGCACACAAATCATACGACGTCACTGACAACGCCGGGGAAGGCAACTCGATTTTGAGATTAATTTTCCGAATAAAGTTATACTTCTAATGACGGACTATTGTCTTCAGTTGTCTTTGTTGGTCATTCAACTGTCATTTAATCTGGTTTTTTTTTCGATGATATTACCATTCTCAATAATCTACAAAAACACCCACATATCAACGTCACGTTAGATCGATCGGTGGGGACGCCGTGGTGACGCTGATAGGGTCAGTTTTCGTCGGAAGGTATCAAGATAATAAACAGTTTCATTGGACTAAACGCCTCAAATATTATTTTAGGGCGTCTAGAACACAAAAAGTTCGCAGGGGATGCCCCCGGACCCCTAGGACATACAGTGTTGCCTCGATCGGCCCAACTTTCGGCCCCTCTTTTTGACATCTCTGGATCCGCCCCTGAACTAAGTTTTAAACTAATATCAGGGCTATGATGAATATGAATTATTTATTTCCACAGACACATAAATAAACACCTGAATTGATATTTTATGGGTTTCATATTATACTAAAATGTATTTTCCAGCGACAGAAAAAGTAGCTCTCTTCTCATGACCCCAACTACCATGGCAGCCCATCTGTGTTATTCGGGGTAAACTCTGGATCCGCGCTTTTGACATGTATTTAAGAGAAGTGCTTAATAAAATGTATATTTACGGTATATATATTTATAGAAAATAATGTTGCATACTAGAACTATCAGGAATAAATTTACAGATAAAGGCATGATTTTTTTCTTGTCAGTTGACTAGGTAATTTAGTGAAGAAAATGAATGCAATTGAAGTCCTAGGCAAGTGTATAAAAAAAAAACTCCACTTAATTAAATACCGAGGTACCCGAAAATGGCTCTTTAATACCGTACTTACAATTCTAAAAACCCATATCCAACTAGCTGAGCCCCACCCTGGTAAATATTTCAAAATTATTTTTAAAGAATAGAGAAAAAACTGAAAATAATATTCAAATCCTGGGAGTGCCATTTCTGGCCATCTAGAGGCAACGTAATCTTAATTTTTCTTACCTCAGCCCCAACCATGGTGGGACTGAGGTGTCTATCTGTGAAGGTCCCTCTCTGGGCACCCTCTATTTCGAATTTCTGGATCCATCACTTTAATCACTTTAAGGACTACGACATCTGAGCGAAGGTCAGGGAAAATCCTGGTTCCCGCAGCTGACTTTCTGACCATCTCGCAAGTGCGAGTCCGGAGTTAGTCGGGGTACTTTGAGTCCTAATAGGCACCTGATCCGGACCCAGAGACAGTGCCTTGTTGGGGGTCAACTTGTATAGGCGAAACTCTTAATGCTCATACATTTTGAAATGTTTTTAAACACTGCGAGAAATATAAAATATTCGAAAAAAATATTCGAATTATATATATACATATATTA
>NW_022718077.1:446094-448447 GCF_011630105.1 Anneissia japonica | reverse complement strand
CAGAACTTGTATCGAAATGCCGCCACGAAAACAAGCACTACCTCCGAACAGCTACTCCGACGTCCGCAATAACCTAACTTCATACTACGTCCGCACAAGCAAGTCACATCACCACACTACGTTCACCTTTCATCAGTTGCCTGACGATCGCAATAGCGTGAAACTCCGAGTAGCAACATTCTGTTCCAGCGACCTCCAGTTCTATATATATAGCCTATATATATATAGCCTATATATATATAATATAATTACACAACGGTTATTTTCTTCATTCAGATATTTAATAATAGTCTGTAGGCCTACCGCAGTCCGATGCTCTACAAAATTACATTTTTTTGAAAATGTATTTCTAAAGCAATTAAAATATCGACACGCGCGTTATTGTTCGATATTTTAAAGCTGCTTAACTATGTTGTACACGATTTGAAAATTGGCGTGAATATACTTCATCAATACGTTTAGATCTACATCTCTGCAAAAAGGCGATGATTGTTCTATTGGCGTCAATATGTTTTAAAGTTTCAATATAACCACGACTAACGTAAATGCTCGAAGCACCGCTCTCGAATAGTCGCCGCGGCGCTTAATCGAGAGTTATTACCCTGTGTGTAAAGAAAGACTTTGAGAAACAGGGTTTAAATACAGTAAAATGAATAAATAACACAAGACACAAGCATTTCTTTATAAGTGTTTATTTACGATGACGTAGGACATATGATAGGCCTAATGAACTACGGGAATACGTGAGATAGGGAACATGGGAACGGGCATAGAAAACGTCACGCAAATATTTTTTTTTTATAAGCGCCGCCTCTTGAATAAGCGCCGAACTGAAGCCTCTAAAAATTGTATAAGCGCCGCGGCGCTTATTCAAGCATTTACTGTAGTTTCTTGACATGCTAATATTCTTTGAATTAATTCACTATCTTTTTACACTTAGGTATACACCGTAAGGTAATTAAGCTTCATACAACGGTACTTTAAAACATAGCCCTACTTTAGAGTTTGTTCCTCTATTTTGTACACGAGTTTGAATGACTTTATGATACGTTTTAGATTTACTGCACTGCAACAAAGAACCGCAACTTTTCTCAGTAGGTTCAGTCTTGCTCCGACAATTTTAATATTTGTATAAATGCTTGTTTATTCATTTATTCATCAAATAAATATAGAATTTGAGTAATAACAAACGTATTATTATCTGGTAGTTTTCATTTATCTAGTTGGGGAGCTGAGTTTGTATAGGGTCCAAGTTTTAATCAGTGGTCTAATTCGTACCGTATCTGAGGTAGTCTTATTTTTCGAAGTATTTTTCAAAACAGCCATAAAATAGGCGGTGGGACAGTTTGAGGGCTCGAGTGATGGATTCAAAGTCAAAGTAGGCCTAATTTTTTTTTAAATTTAATTTGGCCTACTTTTGGCCTACTTAAGGACTAATGAGATCGAAGTGTAAGCCCATCATAAATGGGGACCAGAGGACAGAAATTTTCTGTATGATAGCCTAACTCATGACGCAGCAGCTCACATCGTAATAGCATTTGCATTACCTGCTGCTACTTCGGGATCGGATTCAACATCGACCAGAGGTCTTATTTAAAATTATTATATTTTTAATATTATTTTCTTATATTTTAAAAATGAAATAATTTAATAAGGATATTTTATTATCAAAAACAAGGTTTATTTTCCCTGCTTTCTGTTGTGAATATCGTGTTTGCGTGAATCCGAATTTATAAAGCTTCACCCAAAGTGCGAAGATGTACTGAAGTTGCTAGGCGACGATTGATTACACCATGTGACTTGCAACGCTCAAGTGCCACTTAATAACAATAGATTTCAAAGAGCCCACGAACTGAGTTGAACTTGTTTGTATCGTAATGCTTACAGGAACGGCGGCTTACAGACAAAAACTGGCAGTACATCGACTGAAAGAGCTCAAAAGGCTCGGCTGCTATTAAGGTTAGTGGTAGCCTAGGATAGATTTAATATCTAACTCAACTCGATTCAACTACCACTGCACTGCCAGGCTACCCCAATCATGGCTAATAACTTGACTGGTGCTAAGTTGTTAGGCCTACAATAGTTAGTTAAGTATTTGGGTCGTATACTCACAGGGCCTACTATATTGCTGCTGTACTTCCATTTTCAGATTCGAATGTTCACGTACCAATAATTTAATAAGCACCAGTATATGGCCATTGCCCCAAAAATAATGCATATTACAACTATTTGTCTATCACACACGAGTCTTACACACGATTTTATACTTATTATTATATTGAATATATATATATCTGTCTCTTATACACATCTAGATGTGTATAAGAGACAGATATATATATAGCCTATATAT
>NW_022718077.1:435584-444986 GCF_011630105.1 Anneissia japonica | reverse complement strand
AGATGTGTATATACAGAATAGCTACTACTGTTAATCTAAGAAAGCATAGTGTATAGCATAACAGTTGGATATAGATTATCTGTATACAATATATGCAGTTTACAGTATGTTTGTGTGTGACATCCTATGTATAATGTTTGAAGGTTTGCATGGCGGAGTAATAACATTGTTAAGTTTGCGGTACACCACGTAGGTAGTTTTGAAAAGAACTGTTGTAGTTGCGAAATTCTATGTATATCTATATATTATAGCTAGCTTTGGCTACATATATTTTACATGTAATTATAGGCCTATTATATATTTTTTGTGAATTAGTAATTTATAATTGTACAATGTGTAGTAATATTCGCATTTCTCAATTTTATTTTTTTATAATTATATTTCAGATATTTGAATTTTGAGAATGAAAAGTTTTGGAAAATTGGAGACCGAGATGAGGGGGAGTTTGGCCAAACAAAATTTAGATGAATAAATAAGTAACAGGATGGGAGAAAAAACAACAGAAGTGATTCAGCACAAAGGCTCCCTAAAGGATGAGAGGAGGAGGAAATACGATGATGAATATGTCAAACAGAACGAAGAAATGAAAATAAAAATTAATAACCTTAAAAATGGAGAAGGAAATCCTGAAGTAGGTTTACAAACAGATGATCAATGGAAAGAGGTTAAAGGTGATGATCAATGGAGAGAGTTTAAAGGTGATGAGCAATGGAAAGAGGTTAAAGGTGATAATCAATGGAAAGAGGTTAAAGGTGATGATCAATGGAAAGAGGTTAAAGGTGATGAGCAATGGAAAGAGGTTAAAGGTGATGAGCAATGGAAAGAGGTTAAAGGTGATAAAGAGGTCAATAAAATGAAGGAGAATGAAAACCTATCAAGTGACAATGGAACGGTAAAGGATGAGAAAAATTCTGAAGATGTTGAAAATAATAAAAGTAACGCAGGTCAAGATGTTAGTGGAACAGATGGTGATGAAGTTGATAGTGACATGAGAGATAAAAGCAACCATCGTAACCATGACAATACAACATGTGATGACGAGGATGATACTGACAGCTCCAAGTCCATCATAGAAAGTGACACAGAATCGGACGATGAAAAGAAATTAAAACAAAAGAATAACACGGTGAACTGGGTGTTGAAAGACGTGACTGTGCGAAAGAAAGCAGGCAATTTAAAGAGCGATTCCCACTCCAGTCTTTGCATCAACATCCAAAGATCGCTGGCAGGGGACAGGGAGCAGGCGGTTACAACGTCCAAGAGTGTGGATTTCTCGCTTCCCGCCAGCATGGACGATGTGGATGAGGAAATCAATCAGGTTATTAACTCTTGCATGGATGATCAGATGCAGTTTGGGTTCAACGACCAGATAAGCAATCCACGTGCTCTGACCGTAAACACGCCAGCCACAGAGCTTACTGACAGGTGAGTTTACTTTTTTAAGCCCAGTCCAAGGCTTTTAAATTTTATTTGACAAAAACATGTGACATGCCTAAATATGGCTATGATGACATCACATCATGACCATATATAGGCACATCATCAATATATACCTAAATGCTCTTGAGTACTAGCTCCGTGCTTAAGCCTCCAGAAATTTTATAAGCGCAGCAGCTTACAATATGGGCATACAACAGATTCTTGTCAAAGAAAAATTTGATAGTCTGAACAAGGAGGTATAAAAATGGTCTGAACAAGAGTTCCACATTTCCAATGATTAAATTATCATTTTACTTTTAGGCAATGTCATCCATTGTAGGATGTAGCACTCCTCATGGTGTTTCCATTCCTTCCTGTCTTTGGTGTTTCTTGCCCATGTATGTAGTTAGATATCTCTCCATCTTCTCTTTTGTCTGCCTCGTCTTCTTTTGCCTGTTCTAGGTTGCCATTCTGTCAGTCTTTTTGTCCATCTGTTGTCATGCATCTTTATGGCTTAAGTGTCCTGCCCATCTCCAGTTGGCTTCCTTGATTTTGACCAATATCCTTAACTCCTGTTCTTTGACATACTGTATGATGTTATTTATTATTTTGTCTTTGGGTGACATTCTTTCCATTGCTCTTTGTGCTACTTGAAGGTTTTGTTCCATTTTTCTTGTTCTTCTTATCACAAAAAATATATTTCTATCATCCAATGGCTCTCCATCCAGCCATTGAGACCTCTCCTGTATTATTTTCCATTTGTATTGTCTGGCCGAGATATTTGTAATTCTGAACATTTTCAATCTGATGTCCTTCTATTATGGTGTCTGTGATGATTGAATTGCACATTGGAAAATTGGTATATAAGGCTGAGCCCACACAGCCACTATGTGTCACCATAGCATGGGAAAGGAAAGAGCTTCATCCTTGTTAGAATTGGCCTGCAGTGTGGAAACAATACAATGTACCATCTATGTGGTGCTACCAAGTGGTGTAACATAGAGCCATGATAGAGTCCCTGTGATATACGTCCTACAGTCGATGTCAGACAAATTATGCGGTTATGTATCAACAAACCCTGCTGGGTCAGGATGATAGATCAAGTACCCTATGGGTAGGGACCTCTTCAGGGCCCCTCTGGGTTGGGGCCCTGCAGACTGCCGCATAAAGAGTGCATAGGCGTTCAAATTATGACAGGAATTTTTAAGAAATCCAATCGGGACATGCAAAGTGCGCGACTTTGGAGGCTTTTTGTTGAAAAATAAACAGCATGTTGATTACTTTTAAAATATTTAACAACTTATTTCATTAACAAATATGTTCGAGATTGCATTAACGCAATAAAAATAAAACTTCCTTTAATATTTTAAAATTTATACTACATCAAAACAGAGGGACGGGAAAATGGCACTTTACCGAAGAATGACCCAGAGTCATGATAGAGTCCCTGTGATATACGTCCTACAGTGGATGTCAGACAAATTATGCGGTTATGTATCAACAAACCCTGCTGGGTCAGGATGATAGATAAGTACCCTATGGGTAGGGACCCCTTCAGGGCCCCTCTGGGTTGGGGCCCTGCAAACTGCCGCATAAAGAGTGCATAGGCGTTATACTATTTTGTATACATTTACCCTTATTAAATGTTTTACAAGCTAGTGTAACTGTACAGGTATACTACAATGTTCGATGGTTGGATCAGAGATACGAGAATCCAGACACCAAATAAAGCTGGTATATATATATATAGTATATATATATATATATATATATATATATATATATATAAACACTAGACGCAGCTTGGGTCCACATTCATACTTCTCCGAGACTTGTCTACCCTAGTCTAGACCATAAAGCAGCCCACAAGACTATTTCTGCGGGAGCATCCCATAATGTTGTATGTTTAATAGTTGAAAGGTTACAATATTAAATATTTATATGAAATGAAGAGGCAAAAAAACATAGTGCTTTTTAAGAGCACAGCGTAAATGTGTACTACTGTATGTGTGAATTTGAACGCCGACTAGGAAGACACTAACTGCACCACAACACATATTTAGTAAAGTACAGTTCCTCAACCATGTGTAACACAAATAAAAGGCTCGATTGTGACACTGTCTGAATGATCTACATACCCAAGGGCTATGACTTTTAGTGCTGTATATCTATAGAACTTTATACAGATTTTGAAGAATACCATAATAAAGCTTTCTGTATTGTTTTGAAACCACAGTAACTATACCCATTTGTTTCCATGACATTCAGCAATTTCGTTATTACACAAGTGGCCTGCATACACGAAGTAACTGTTTTAATATAAATCACACTTATTCAAACGTTTTTTCTAGCCATTTCCGGATAAACAGCATCAGAACACCGGTGAGGGAAAAGTATTACGAGCATGCCCTTATGGTGATGAATCGACGTTGCAAGAGTGGTTCCACATATCTGACATCAGCCGGAATGAGGGTGCCGCAAAGCATACGCACCGCTAGTGGTCGTCATGTACCCGTGTACAACTTGCCAAGTCTTGTGGCGCATATAAATAAGCCGCCTTTTTCGTCGAACCCAAATACATACTTTTATGTCACTCAAAAGACGCAACAGCAATTTAGTCCATTAAAGGTAGGTAATATTTTTAGCTTCAACAAATAATCTATGTTAAATAATACAGTTCCTATATTTTTAGCATGCACCAATATACATTTATTTTACATTTAATTTTGTAGTAATGTTCTGAGAATCAGCAAATTTCTTTTAAAAAAATGGTTTTATACCCATATTTAGTGATGATGTGCCTATATATGACCATACAACCATGATGTGATCTCATTATGACCATATTTAGGATAGATATAAAGCAGACTTGTGTCTCATTAGAAAGTGGTAAATTATTTGATTTTCTACATGAACAATTCTGTGAGTTAATATAATCATTATGTACGGATTACTGTATATTTCAAAAATTGTTTGTGATATCTTTTTTTAAAAATTTATTTGCATGAACAGGCTTGGAAGGGTTACCATGGAAATGTCTACTTTGAACCTATGACCTGTAAACATCTTGACATCGCTTCGTCTGACAAATATTCGCAGGAACGTACCAAGTCTGCCGATGAAACAAGCAAGAATGCACACACTCACTTACCAGATCTTGAAGAACGCACACAGAGCCGGGTGAGCGATACAAAAACAGAACGATCGAAAACAGTTAGGAGTACAGGAAGCAATTCTGCAAAAAGCGTTGCAAGCAGGACAAAGAAACTATCAATTTCACAACGGTCTTTGATTTTACCAAAAATGAGACAAATGTCAATCCTTGATAAAAGATCAGTAATTCGGGATAACAACCCTCGGATTAGGGAAGACATGAGTTGGATATCCAGCCAAGAATCGACAGGCTCGCTGTGTATCGGTAGGCCTCGACAACTAACAACTCTACGGGCCTACAGTGACTCAAACAAGCATTACAGGCTGAAAATCTGTCGCGGCATAGCAAGTCGGAGTCATGACTCTACCGATGAGCAGTCGCCTGCATTCAGCCTGAAAGGCGGAAGATTGAACGAGTCCTGGTCAGCAGGCAAGTCAAGACCAGAATTGGAAACCCCGGATGATAAATCAGGAATCTACCGCTATTCCAGTGCCCACACCTCAATACCAGATGGCAGTCACGATAATGCCAACCAATCAAGTGGCGTGATTCATGTCGTTCCCTCACCGAATCAAAGTAATTCCAGACAGTTAAATGTCAGGGATACAAGTTTTCATATGACGTATTCACATTAACAAAATTCGGAAAAAGGTTTTGAACATAATCAACGCTAATGCCTCTTTGACCAGTACTTAATTGCCTGGGTTGCTTCGCTTATTCCTTGTACCAGATTTTTCTGAACAGTACAATAAAAATAATCAGTTATTTTAAAATTATTTAGAAATTATTACAAAGTAATTGTGTTCATAATCAAAATTGATATTTAAACCAGCTTTAAAGGCCTGTTTGCTACTATGACAATAACGATCAACGATAAAAAACTAAAAAGCAATTAAGATTTCACACTAGCACGATTCGATAATGATTTATACAATAAAATATATTTTCACAAATCAAATTAAATGACGTCATAAGCATGGCAAAACGATAAAATTTTTACTTTTATCGTTATCGTCATAGTGTAAACAAGCCTTAAGTCAGGTGGTGGCCTTAGATATGTAATAATTATTAATACAGAAAGGTAATATTATGTTACAGCATTATTATTAGGGTATTATAACAGGGTAGGTATAGTACAGATATATATCTTTATAGCACTCATATTTATTTAACTGAGCCGGGGACCAGGGCCCCACGTTAGGGAGAGCTGGTCCTCACGTCGGGGAGAGAAAATTTTTTATGTATTTTCTACATATTAGTTGACTCTAAAATCGACTAAATAAGCCTTTGAAACCCTTAAATTGTCAAAGTTGACAAAAGCCCTAAATTGTCAAAGTTGACCCCAAGAATAGAAAGACAAAAATCAGTAGGGGAAGGGGTAAAACATAGTTTTACACCTAGAAAGCTTTACAGTCTTGAGACATCTGTAATTTGAAATCATCTATTGAAAATACAATCTTATTTATTATTGAACAATCAGTTTGCCAAGTGGTTAGATGTTAAAAAGACAAATCAATTATTCTGCAAATTTATTTGGAAACAAAGGTCCAAGCTTACATCATTAATTTGCCATAAAATTTTTTAAAGGATATTTTCTTCCAGAGAGGTCCTGAGTCTCCTATACATGCACTCGCGTGAGCAAAGATCTCGCAGGAGGAATCCACATACCTCAAAATGCATGTTTGCATATTTTTACTACTGTATATAAATTGTCTTCCAGAAATCGGCTGGCGATGGGTATCACCTCACACAGCAAAATGTTCAGTCAAGCTCATTTAACCATATTTCCTGGAAATCACTGTCCCCAACTTAGGACCCCTGTTACAGTCTCCGAATCAGCATTAAATTAAGTAACATAACACTCACCAATACCAGCATTAGACCCATCAGGTTATTTGTTTTCAAGGGGAGATGATGCGCCCCTGTATTTAGCTTATGAAAAAAAGGGAAGGGCACAGCCCCTGGACTTAATCTATGCAGGAGAAGAGTAGTCCCACATACACCAGTACCAAACTAATGGACCTTGAATGCCAAGTTTAATCTACAGAACAGTATATAATTTTAGTAAAAAGAAACAATTTTTATAATTTTATATAACCTGTAAAGTTGTTTTATGGTGAAGTTTGTATAAGTCATGTGTATACATATTTATGTTTGTTTGTATACTAGAATATATAATCATGTAAACAGAATTTTTATATTAAAAAATGTAATATGAGAATGATTTTGGTTTGTGTATTCAAAAAACATCCACTGTTGTATTGGTCATGGCTGAAAAACGAATTCGCCAGAATCTGTTACCTATAACTATAAATTTATATGTGAAGCGTTTGGCGCAGTGGTTAAGGCTTGTCTCAACCTCGAAGTCAGGGGTTTAAAACTCTCGCTGTGCAAGTCGCTTGTGTCGTTTGGCAAGACATTTTAGCTACTTTTGTCTCTCTCTTCCCAGGAGTATAAATGGGTACTGGCACATGCTAGGAAGATAAACAGACTCACCGAGTGTCGATCCCCTCAAAGCATTGCAGTCTGCCCGAACTAATAGGGATAAACACGCCGGACCTGTACAAGTTTGACTAACAGTATCTTACCTTTACCCTTTTTATAATAAATGAAATCATACATAACCACATTTATTCATATTAAACTAACATTTTTTAATTCAACATATACGATATATAACCAGGTTCAGATACATAGCGTATAATTACCGCGTTTATATCAGTCACCTGTGAAAGGTAAACGAAGGCAACATCAAATCAAATTCAGATAATTATCTTCAGAAAGTACACACTTAAATCTGTCTCATAATCTCCCCGGCTGATTTATCAATTAAAAAAAAACATGGGAATACACAAAGTGGTTACTACATTTGCAATTGTTAACACACTGGAATGTATGCTTTTGAAACACTTTACAATCAACTAAAATCTCTTCTATAACACCGCAAAAGAACTCATCACCAACAAGTTTTAAATCACTTTTAAGTAGATATTTACAACACGCTTGTGGTATTAATTTGAAAAAGCATTTTTACATCACATTTTCATTTCGTAATCGTTTTTACCAAAAATGTATCAAAATTTGAAAAGAGTACTACGTTCTAGACAATCCAATGAATAAAAGCTAGAAAACATTTTGTATTCTCATCAACCAATAAAATATATACAAACGCAAATAGCATCTAATGGTCAGTCAGGACAAATAACACAAAAATATTAACATTGGAATGTTGTATCGATTGGCTGAGTAACTATTCTTTTCGCAAGGGATATCATTACTATAAGGTAACATATTGCTTACTACTGTATTTATAAATATATTTGTTACACTGGTGTAACTTGGGACACCACACTTGTGTCATATCCGTGTAACTGGTACACCACTACAAGTATTCTTGTAGAGGTGCATTTGTAGTATTTGCAGTAGAGGAAAAGCTTTATCAAAAATGGGGTTTTTTTTGTGTGCGTTTTATTGTATTTATTTTTCTCCACTTAACCCAACAAAATAACTTGTATATGTTTAGGCAAATCCTTGTCCACAACAGTGAAAATATTTAAATTCATTTCACTTATAAATGGGAAAAGGGGGATAATTTTTTTTTTATGTCTAGGATTAGGAGCATGTTTCAGACAAAACATATTTTTTATCTTTAATAACAAACCCTACATTTGTTAAAGTATTAGTTTACTTGGTAATATGAGTTTGTTTTCTTTCAGTTTGAAAATTTCCTCCTTTTAACTGTTTAATTGGAAATGGACTTAAGCCAGCCAGGTTTTGATAAAATCGCTACGGCGTTTTCACAGCAATCCTTGCACTATGTAGCTGTCCTCGACCAATTGACTTATCAGCATCACCAAAGGAGTCAGCAATAGCGTGTAGCGATTTTTATAGAAACCAAGCTATACGGTAAATGCAAGATGTTCATCGAACATGAATTTGTATAAAAATTTGAAGTATGTTGATAGTCTAGACTATACTTTCAGTAGTTTGGATTTTTAAATCTAATTAATGACATAATCTAACTATACCAGCATGTAGCTGCAAAAATAAATATTAAAACTGTAAATAAACATTCAATTCAACAAAATTTAAAGTGTTTTCATACCAATACCATATAAATTGTTATTATTAATAATTCTTTGCATATGTTTTGCATATCATTTACGATATTGATGACAAGTGTTATAGGCCGCTATAACATGTATCAAGTGAAATGGTATATAGTACTTTGATAATGATCCTATTCTTCATGTATGTATGCATCACAGGAAGTAGTGATAAGGCCTATAATACACACCCTATTATTATACAAAAATTTGAGACTATAAAGGTTTAGAAACACAATTGATTATGGAACTGCTGGTGCAGAACACAAAATGCATTCAGGCTAGGCCAAGTAAAAATAAGAATTTGTTTCTCTTCCAAAGTTTTCCAACAAAAAAAAAGACAGAAGAGGAGACTTAACATGTGACATGCCTAAATATGGTCATGATGACATCATCATGACCATATATAGGTACATCATGACTAAATATGGGCATACAATATTTTTGTCAAAGAAAATTTTATGACAGAGCTTTACTTGCCAATATTATTATATAATAACTAAACCAAATAAATATCATAGAAATTGTACTTATTATGTATATATTTGCACAATTAGTATGCTCATTGGAAAAGTAATACTATCGAAATTTCATTTTGTAGGAATCAAAGAGGCAATCGCATATAATTACCGGACGTGTTTGAAAGTTCAATGGAATGTCTGATGAATATTTTAATCTATATAGCAACTATACAGATCCATATATATATATATATATATATAT
>NW_022718077.1:419735-435519 GCF_011630105.1 Anneissia japonica | reverse complement strand
AGAGTTTTAGCTTTTTTCCTTACTATTTAATCTAGATACATCCACTTCAAATGCTGGCTGGGAAGCGCCCCATCACCGTACATATACACTTTTTAAAGAACGTAAGCAAGTCTAAGTAATATACTAATTGTTACAATTACCTTCATGAAAATTTTTATCTAAATTTATCTATTAAAAATTTTAACTGTATTTTTGACCTTTAGTGCCAGTTGAAATGTACTATGTGTCTACCGCAATATATACATATATTTTTAAAACAATGTCCGAATGTTATATTTTACAATAATAATAATAATAATTTTAATTTTTATGAAAACTGTAATTAATTTTTATGTGTTGCTTTTTGATGTTTTTTACCTATAATAAATCTGGTTGTCATATCTAACTACTGGTTGGAAATTGTACCAATGTCTACCATACATTTTAAAATAATGAAAATGAAATTCTTGCTTGCCAAACTCTCCATGGATGTTAATTTAGCATACAGACATTCTTTGAATAGTATGAATGAGAGAATTTAATAGACCTTTCCATTAAGCAGCACCCATTGAATATTGCAGCTAAGGTTTCAAAAAATCACAGAGTAAACATAAGTAAATATGCTTGTGCTTGTGGGACATGCACATGTTTGGGCCCTGTTTTGACTGGTCAGTCTGACACTCTAGAATAAACAAATCAGTAGTGATGTTGATAATCTCGTCAAGATCTGTTACAGGGCCCATGACCGGCATCTACCGGTTTATTCAAGTAAGTACTCACGAAATAGTGAAGTCAATTGTCCTATTGAAATTTGAATATAAGCCCTTTTTCAAACTACCATTTGGTCACTTTACCGTTGAAGCCAGGGGTGGGTATAAAAATCGGTCAGAGGGTTAAAGTGAATTTTGATGTTTCCAGTGACCTTTCCGAAAATCTCCAACACTGATTTTACACCATTTTATTCTTAGTTTTGTTACTTTTTACATATGATCCGTGTCAGCTGTCAAAACAAGGTGTTTTATATCCAACGTTACTTGGCGGGCCACACGTATAGGATTATTTCATTTTCGCTGGCCGCTAAAAAATTCGCCGTCGAGCCGCACTTTGCCCACCTGTGGTTTAAGCAATGAAGACAAGTTGCATTTCCCTATTGCTGGCTGTAGATTGGAATTTCAGTACAGTATTTAGAAATAATAACAATATAATAATAATGGCATTAACAATAATAATACAGTATATTAATAACAATAATAATAGTAAAAATACCAATATAGTATTAATAATATGAATATTATTATTAATTTCCTTTTTGCCTTACCTGTTCATTATTATGATACATATTCATGTTAACAAGCATATTTTTGTTTTTAATCTGTGTTACATTAAATATTATTTACCATAATATTATGACAGTGAATACCAACTTGAATAATAACCTACAAACTTTGGTTTCAACACTCTAAAGCTATGCTACTCCGATCCAATATCTCCGCCTGCATGAACTATTCCGTTGGGAATTGGGGCTGAACTGGGCTCCGGTAGCGCATCAGCATCTCCAGCCAGCTCAGGAGTCATGCCAACGATGCCCTCAAGTACAGCCTGACTTGAATTATTGTTTGATTGCTCCTCCGTCATCTTCTTTTCTAGTTCAACCTACAAAATGAAAATGAAAAATTTAACACAATATCCAGAATTTTTCAAAAGAGGCAACTTTTTATTAGCAAACTGAAAGTGAATATTTCACATTAGACAACATATTCTGGGAGAAACTTCTTGTTATTTTATGTTTAATATTCATATTATTTAATTCAGAAAAACACATTTCATGTGTTTATAGCATATAATTGAATAAATTGAAACTTGAACCTTGATTAGCATACCTGGGAGAGGCTTGTCAGTTTAGGTGGTAGGTCCTCAATAGTAAGTTCTTGAATATCACCATTGGAAAGGCTGGCATTGGTTGCCATGGCATCAGTAGTCTGTTCTTCCTCTTGCTCAGCAGCAGCAGTTCCTTCTGCTGGAGGTTCTGTTGCCTTGACAACATTAGGCTCGGTTGCCACATCATCAAGCGTTGCCGCCTCAACGTCAAGCTTTTCAGCTGTAACTTCAAGCTTTGAAGCTGTACCGTCAAGCTTTGCGGCTGCATCATCGAGATTTGCAGCAGTAACATCAAGCTGTATTGCGGTAACATTAACAGCCTTTTCCTCTTCCTCCACATCATCTTCCACCTGTACATCATTCTGTGTTTAATATAAATGAAAATAATTAGTTTTATCAAAGGACACATGACCTTTCTGAATTTTGAACTTGAACAAACATCTGATTGGAAGCACAAAGCCTTGACACTGTGCCACACATTTCCAATGTCTTAAGCTCTGTCAAATTTTCTTTGACAAAAACTGTTGTATGCCTATATATAGTCATGATGTGCCTATATATGGTCATGATGTGATGTCATCATGACCATATTTAGACATGTCACATGTTTCTGACAAATATAATTTGATAGTCTGGACAAGCCTTTTACCTGACTAGCTTGGTGGTCATCAGTGACATTAGAAGCTCCAATACTGGTTATAGTCTCCTCTGCCTTAAGACTCACTGCATCAGCATCATTGTCATCCTCTCCACTTCCAAAGCTGCCAATCAAGAAAACACTTTTCTGTTAATTTTGATTCAATTTTATTAATTCAAAGCCATTATATAATGTAAGTACAATTTGTTTATTTGTTTACTGTGAATTTTGTTGTTCAACTCAATTTATATTTCATTTGCCAAAAACAATTATTTTTCACGGTTGAAAATATGGTGCATAATTGGTAGAAATATTCTAGAAGTAAAACTTGTCCCTGCCGGAAACTTTCATGGTATTTCAAAATCTGAATATAACAAGTAATTGCTAATTAAACTCCAGATTACCAAATTTTCTTTGACAAAAAACTGTGGTATGCCCATATATAGCCATGATGTGCCTAAATATGGTCATGATGTGAAGTTATCATGACCATATTTAGGCATGTCACATGTTCATAATATATGATTTGAATATTTAGAACAGAATAACTTACTAGGCTATTGCTTTACTCTCACTCATTGACAGCTCAATCTTCACTCTCTCCTTAGAGCTTGGCTCCTCGCTGTCACTGAAAAAGTTTTAAAAATACAACGTTTTAAAGATCCTACAGAAGAATATAAATTACAGTACATTTTCAAATTTGAAACTTCTCTAATTCGAGAAAACTTTTCCAAAGGACCAAATAACAATCATCAATTTTTTAACACAAAGCTAACCCTTTAAGTGCAGACTGAACCTGGAGACTACCCCAAATTTTCCAGATCCCAAAGGTTGTCTTGAAGTTGAGGGCGAAATGTATCAAATACTTTTTGGTTTTAGGTACTATCGCAAGTGGACAATATTTAATCTTTGTTAGGCCTATGAATGTTAGGGCTAGGTAAATGTAGGAGCTTGATTGTTGCTGGCTTCAAGAAGTCTCATTGCAAATGGTAGGTCAATCAATTAACTTACTCATCTTGATCACTGATGCCAAGATCTGCTGCCATTTCGTCATCTCTTGCCTAAAATAAAACAAACAAAAAAACACCTTATTGTCACATTACAAACTATTATATAATTCTTTTAATAATAACTGAATATTTTTTCACATTCAATGTTGTATGTTTGCAAACTTAATCAGATAAATCAGAAATGTACTTAGAATATGCTAATCTACACACCTTGCCAAGGTCTTCCTCCTCAATCTTGGAGTAAGATGCCATGGCCGTTTCCAAGGATGCCTTTGTCAAATCATCTCCCTTATCCTCCTCCTCCTCCTCTTCTGCTGCTTCAGTATCTTCTTCATCAGAAGACTCTTCGGAAGAGGAGCTGTCTCCTTCCTCTTCCTCATCTACCCCTGTTCCCGTGTCTGTTCCGGTCTCGCTCGCTCTCTCCGCATTCATACGGAGATTACTGCCTGAGGTGTCCAAGTCTTGCATAAGGCGAAAAAAGGCCAGTTCGTTGAATAGTATTTCCGATATATCTACAAGCAAATCTTCTCCACATTCTCTCATTCTGCGAATTAATACACATGCAATAAAATTAAACACCAATTTTTAAAAATTTAAAAATCAAAATTTGTTCTAATAACTGATGTTAAATCTTATATTACAGTAGAAACCCTCAATTACGAACCCCGATTTAACAAATACCCGATTTCATGTGCATGTGACAAATTTCACTTTTCTTTTAATCATTGTTTTCAGCTTTAAAATTCAACATAGTGCTTGATTGTTTTATTGAACGATCAATATATATAATAAACAAGCATTTATGGAAGTTGTGTAGGAGTAAAATCCACAATATAGGTATTTAAGAAGGTAAAATCGTCTGATTAAAAACAAATTTGCGTGGGGCCTAGAGTGGGAGAATGCTTAGAAATTGCCTGCTGTAGGCCTAGGCCCCCTCAGACATAGCAGCGTAGGCCTGTGGGCCTAGCCTAGGCCCAGTTTATGCCTGTGTAAGTAGTACCAGTGCAAATATATAGGAATTTGGGTCAACCCCGATTTTACGAATACCCGCAATTACGAACAGCTCTGGGCCTGTGCCGTACATAATTGAGGGGTTCTACTGTACTCACTTTCTCCCAGCGAATTTCGCAAGCGAATCCTGAAGAATAGATCCAAGCTGCTTGTTGAAGAAGCGAACAAACTCTTGACTGTCATCACGCTGCCGAGTTAGTGTCAAGACAAGACGACGTAGGTATGCTAGAAGTTCAGAAGAGCACACATCATCAATGTGTTCCTTCAGGCAGGGGATCACTTCCTGCATGATACTCTTAATCTGGTGATCCAGTTGGCGAGTGTCAATTCTAGGATACTGTAAATAAAAGATGAAATTTTCACATAATGAACTTTCTAAATAGTTTTTTTAAGACACTAGAAGGAAGGTTTAAGTTATGTACGCTACAATGGAACCCAAGTTATGTTTAGACTTACAGGAAGGCTTGAGAAAGAGCTTTCACTACCAACATCTTGAGCAGAGCTGTTACTGGTGGCATCCGTGCTGGTTTGAGGTCCTTCCTTCTTGTGAAGTTCAGCAGTAGCACTGCTGCTTACGGCCGATGATGTCCCTTCCTGTTCAGCCTTCATTCGTTCATATTCGCGCATTCTCTGCGAACAATAAAATAAGCACACGGTTTATCATTAGTGGCATTTGCTTATCACAACCCGACAGCACTGTGCAAGACAAAAAATAGGTGACTTACACGCAAGGCTTTATCAAGATGAATAACTGTATCGCCAAGGTCGTCGTTAGCGAAGCCAAACTCATGCGTCGAGTTAGGAGTAGACATGGTGCTGGCACTCTCTACATGCTCCATATAATCATATTCTCCCGACTTCACCGAGCTCCCATTCTTCTTTGGCGGATGCTGCGAGTAAAGTCTTGCCTGTACATACACAATCAGTTTTGATGTTATGGATTACACCAATACAAACAAATTTACTCTTTCTGTTTTCTTAGCATTAAAAGAATAGCAGTGGCTATTGTTACACCAGTCAAAAATACACCTTATTATGAAAATTATTCAATCAATCATAAAATTTTTAGTTTAGTGCCAAAATCCACTGAAAGCAATGTTTGGTGGCACTGTGACATTAGCATAGAATGACTATAGTATTATATTAATAATTAAGTCATTATTGAATGATATACAATTTCTAGCATACCTTCATTTCATCATCTTCAGATGTTAACAGACTTTCACTTGGGGTATGTTCTGATGCTGTAGGAATCTGCCATGGTGGCACAGACTGTGAAAAAAAATAGGAAAAATTATTAAAAGCATTGTTTCAATACTTGCCTTGCAATATCACCCGCAAAAACAAAATGGGCAAAACTTAAAGGTCTAGTTTTAAGACCTGTGTTAAAACTTACATGACTTGTGCTGGCTACATTCGACGCAGCAATCGCTTCATCAGTAAGATACTTTGAGACTAGGTCTTGCAGAGCGTAGAGAGCTCTTTGTCTCAGGTAATCGCTGCTGAGCATTTGTAACTCACGGAAGAGTTCAATCAGGTAGTGTGGTCGAGTCTCGTTTTGCGAGATGAGAGTAGCAACTTCAGAATATATGGTCTCGCGAAGTGCTTCAAAGAGGGAGAACTCACTACCAATATCCGATTCACTAAATGGATAAAAAAAAAAAATGCCGGTTAAGCCTGTCAGATAATAAAAATCTGAAAGACAAAACATAAAATCTGCACATCATGCTGTTGAATGAGGAGAAAATTTAACAAATGCAAATAGTAAATGCTTACACTTCATGCTGGGTTTTAACAGTGCCTCTCCTTCTTTCTCCAGGCAAGAAAAATTCCCCGTTAACAAGCTCTCCGGGCATACTTGATGCTGATACTGTGCTTGTTACACTTGCCGCATCGAAGAAGGCAGTACCGCTTAGAGAGCTGCTTAGCCCTGGTCTAGGCCCACCAGATGCTCCCTTCCTACTATGATCCTTGGCCATCTCACGGGCTTTTGCCATCAGCCCACTACCTCGTTTTGTGGCACCTACAAAAAATTTACCGTATATAAATATTTCAATTTTTTTTTTTAAAGCATACACAACTATATTTACACAGAATTAATTAGTTGATATTGGATACAGTAACATACAAAAAAAAAACCCAATACAAACCTTTACTTGAGGTGCTTGTAACACTCTCTGAGCCTGGCCGTCTTCTCTGCCTATCCCTACAAGAGAGAAATCAACATCACAATGATGCATTATCACAATATTTCAAAGAAAGAAACAAAAAAAATTCACATGATTTATTATTAACTAGTTATCTTTGTAAGGCTTTGTCCAGACTATGAAATTTCATTTGACAAAAATCTGTTGTATGCCCATATATAGTCATGATGTGCCTATATATGGTCACGATGTGATGTCATCATGACCATATTTAGGTATGTCACATGTTTCTGTCAAATAAAATTTGATAGTATGGACAGAGTTTTCGACATTACTGAATGCCATCTTACATTTTCTTCAACAAACTATCAATATTGAGTGGAGGAACTGCAGAAGGTGCTTTTGTTTTACTTGCAGTTGCCACTGGAGTCGTCAACGAATCGTCGTCAGCTGCAGGCGAGCCGAACAGACCGGTTGTTCTAGGCCGCAAATTCGGCTGCAAGTGCGACTGCAAGTCCAAATTAAAGCTAGCTTCTCTGTTGCTGATACTTGGGCCAAGTTGATCGTCATCCAACTCCGAGTTTGGCGGGACCTCGTCATGTTCCTGAGGGTTGAGGACCGAGTTCATGTTGAATCGTGGACGGGCTTCTCGGGCTCGTTGGTTGCCTATGCTATTTACAGGGTCGTACGCAGAGGTGGACATGGCATAAGGGTTCAATGCAGGACTTGTGTAAGGTGGAATAGTGTAACTTGCATTCAATCCATATGCTGTTCAAAGAAAATCAAGACATATTTTGAACTATAATAATTATACCTTAATTGTTTGTCAATCCAGAAATGGTAAGCAAACAGCACCCACGACAATCTAATAATAGTTCCATGCTTTTATAGTGCATTCGAGAGAAAAAAAACCTCTATGTGAATTTTCAGCATAGTGCATACTTTATGTAATGGCCTCCTATTTGGACATTCAAGCTTCTACAAATTTTAAGAAAAATCTAATATACTATATAGCATTTTCTGTGGAAAATTAAATTTTTACACAAAAAAAATTATACATGCCTGGTGGGTACTGATTCATGCCGTACGGCGGATACGACATTCCCGGAAAGTGAGGCTGCGCATACTGTGATTGCATAGATCCTAGGCTGCTAATGCCAGGGCTAGGCCCGTACGGGTAGTTGCTACTAGGGAGGTTTTCCTCATTCACACTACCCTCCTGTTTAGCCATTTCCTCAAAGTTGCGGATGTCTTCCTGGAGGGCGTACAACTGGCCGTAAGTCTGATTCAGGTTTAGCATCAGCTGCTGGTGTTGAAGGCGCATGTTGTAGTTAGCTAGCATGTCATTCATAGGGTTGGACGGCGAATTCATGTACGGGTTTCTTGCCATTGGACTTTGGGATGGATATCCCCAGTTTCCTATGCAGAAAATCAAAGAAAAAATTATTTTTTAAATAACATGCTACCAATATCATTATTCTACAAGGTACACAGTATCTTTTTTAAAGGAATTTCCTTCTAAAAATAAATTCCAGCAAGTTTATCCATGTAAGTATTCAAATTAATAGACTACCCATGGTTCAAGGCGTCATGCATTGTCCAGATGCTTAAAAAATCTAACAATGTCAGGATATATATATAATGCAGTGTACATTTACTACAGATTGACGTTTGATGCTGGAGGAACACAAATTTGTTCTCCAGGCCTGGCCTTACCTGTCATTGACGTCTGTAGTAGATTACTCATGTTGTGTTGATCTCGTAGCAGGTCGTGGCACATGTTCACGCTGGCTGATAGCTGGCGTTCCAGGCTTACAGACTTCCATTTAAGGTACTCCGTTTCCTCGGCAGTGCTCGCTGGATCATCGGCCATCAGATCCTCAGCTGAACGGATATTCTACAAACAAAATATCAGCAATTTTTTACAAACAATAGTTGTTTAGTTATTACGTGTTTGAGAAAGCTGATACATTTCTGTAGCAAAAGCAACATAGCTTAGTTGGCTGTTTGTGGTAGCCACTGTATGTGCACTGAAGCATGAAGATCACTGATCTCAGGCCTAAACCCAAACTCGCCCCTCAGAATTCTGTTTCCAAGGCCCCACCAAACAATGTCAGCAAGTGTATTTGTGAAACAAGTGCACTATCCTGTCCTGTTCTGATTGGTCAGTTGTGAAGTTGATAAAAGCCCTAAAATGGTCTATTCTATCTATTTGCATTTCTTAAATTTTAGATAAATGGCTCAAATAAACTTTACTAGAAAGTACCTAATGAATAATGTTTAGTCGTTTGGTTTCATGAGCACCGTAAAAAAATGCAATACAATTATACATAATACCATACTTTGTTTTGGAACTTTAATAGAATTGATACCATATGTAGGACATTATGGCCATTAATAACGTAAACACTTTCAATTTATAATTTACTATAGAAGACTGAAATACATCAAAAGTAGAGACATTTACCTCCTGTCTTTTCCTTGCACTTTGAGTCAGTCCTTTGTATTCAGGCACTGGGTTACCTCGGTAACGGGGGCTTGTTGGGTAGCGAATGCCATGCCGAGCTGCATCAGAATCGCCTGAAACAATCATTTAGTTATTTTAATTCTACAGGTTGAGCCTTCCACCTAGGCTAAATCATTATTCTACAAACATCTTTATGCTTTTAATTAAAAAACGAAAATTCAAAATGGTGGATGCAAAAAGCAAGGCCTTACGAGCACTAAACTGGTTAAGATTAAGAACTTACTGTCTTGTGGCAAGCTCCAACGTGGGTGTGAGACGGACGGTCTGTCAAGGGAAGGTAGCGATGGTCTGTCAAGGGAGGGTAGCTGTCTTTGTCTCTGACGATACTGCGCTTCAATTGTGTACGTGTCTGAAGACAAGGCCTCACTTTGTACCTATAAAATTAACAGAAAAACATAAGTAAAAGTCAACAAAACAATACATTCAGGTATAACCATACATTAAATAATGCTTTAGGCTTGGATTGGTCCCTCCCGCTCTGAATTCATTCCTGTACACAAATAAAGTGTAAAAAAGAATTGAAATAATTCTACTCTTCCAAGACATTAATACCTGGAAAATTGGGTTTTTTTTATGCAAATTCTCCAACAATTCCTGTAAATGAAATACTTTTTCAGCTGTGAAAAAAATCCTACCTTAAAATACTACCCTATTTGTCCTTAGTATGGAAAAATATTGGTACCAACCTCTTCCTCCTCCTCTTCCACCTGGATGATTCCATCACCTTGGAAATCTTCATCCTCCGCATTCTCCATCTCATCTTGTAGGGAGCCCTCTTGTGTTGAGCTACCCCAGGTGGCAGCTGCAGTGATGTCAGCGCTACGCATACTTACTCTACTAAGATAAAACATAAGTGATTCCAAATATCAAATTGAGGCATTAAGTAACTTCTATTTTTAATTGTTTTCACATTGGATACATTTTGACCACCACCATTCGTACTTGGACTTTGGACATTTTTTTTGGATTTTAGCAACAATATTCATGGGGTAGCGCTAAGCGGAAAGGTCCATTAAACTTAACAACTGACTAATCTGAGCATGGCCAAGAATATGCCACCACTGTTTCATGGGAACTTAGCAAGAATATACAATGGGTGGGGTTTCATGGAGATGAAAAAAGCTGTTCAAATGTGTGATCATTATGACCACTTAATTAATTAATTACAAGATTGACTGATTAATTCCAAAAAGGCAAAACTAACTTAAATTAATATACAAATATCAACTTGTTAATTACTACTGTATTTATACAGGTGATTGGAAATCGACACTACTGTTTGTTGGCACAACAACCTACCTAAACAAATCATTATCGTTTTCACTCTGGACGGAAAATGCAGCTCTTTCAAGATCATCAAAATTTATCTAAAGAAAAAAAAAAAGAATTTAATAATAATTAATAAAACATTATTATCAAATTGAGGTTTGGGCTTTCAATCGTAAGGTCGGGGTTTCGAGTCTCCGCTGTGCAGATTCGCTTGTGTCCTTGGGCAAGGCACTCAACCTACATTGCTTCAGTCCACCTAGCTGTATCAATGGATACCAGCAAACTGCTGGTACTACCCTGCGATGGACTAGTGTCCCGTCCAGGGGGAGTACAACTCCCATCCGCTTCACACTACAGAAACTGGGGATATGCTCCAGCCCTATGAGCCCCAGTGGCTTGGAAAGGATTTAGTTAGTAATTAATTTATAATTATTTTCAATTTCTGGCCAAAAAATATTCATACTCTGGTTGATCTGGTTCCTGATAGGAGTTCTTCCAGCTCATGTCTCTTCTGTCGCAATTCCTCCTGCAGGATCTTGTGCCGTCTCATTTCCGCATATATCTCATCTCTTGTTGGAGTCGCCAGTTCTACAGAAGGAAAAGACAAAATAAATATGAGGCATGAATAGAAAAAAAATAGTGATGATGATAATCCTATGATTTGAACTTACCTTTATAAATAATAAATAATAAAATCTTCCACCAAGCATGAGCCTTTCACTAATTATATTACTTCTACAGCATATGTGGCAAAGACAAAGCCAAACCAGTCACTCGTCGCAAAAATCAATTTTGAGTTATTAATACAGTGTTAGAGAGTAAAATAATAGCTATAAAATGGTAAAAAAATCATTCAAATCGGACATTTCCTTATGAAGTTACAAGCGTTTAACCACACAGCTAGCTGTTTAAAGAACAATATATGAGAAATTAACAGTCAAAGTTTATGATTTCAGGCATTTCTCATGCAGAAACTATCTTTAAATCCTTAAAAAGTATTGTTTTAACATTGAAAATGGGGAAAATAACAGCATAGAATGATGTGTAGATATATAAAGGTTAGTTTAGTGCAATAAAATAGATTTTTTTAAATTTGACATTCCAGCATGTTTTGGCCATTTTCTCTGAAACACGATTTGCGACGAGTGACTGGTTTGGCTTGTCTTTGCCACATATAAAGAATAGGAAATTGCATTATATTTTAGTAAATTTCATAAAGTATATATCAGTTCACTAAGGTTAGTATTTATGAAATAGAGAATAGAATCTTTCAGCCCTCCTTTTCCACTCATTTTCTAACTTCAGCATATTACTTTTTGCAAAATTGATGTCCTGCAAGGCAACTCATATCTAGAATGACCAAAGGCACTTTGCTGAGTCATTCTACAATGATACACTATAGCAAAAAAAACCCAAAAAACTTACTGTTTTCCTCCATCAGCTTAGCAGCCTCCAGTAAAGGATTTCCTGCCTGTACAGCAGTTGTTTTCTTGCCTGCACTAAGCGTCTTCTAAAAGGCAAACAAATAAAAAAAAATGATAAAGGTGCTGTTTGGAAGGAATAAGTGGACAACTAGATAATTATTTGAGCAAAAAAAGAAGCTGCCCAACAAAGTGAAAATTAAAAAATCTAATGTTAAGTATGAAATTAATTAAAATCTTGTAAAAATTATGTGTCCTTTTCGAACATCATACAAGGATTTCAGTCAAGCTTATGTAACCCGAACTCCTTTTTGGCCTTAATGCCATTAATATTATTGTTATATCATTATTATCATTATTTCTTAGTATACATTACATTACATATTACTCTTTATACAAACATACAATTTAATTTGTGCTAATCATTACTAAAATTGTGGACTTACTCTTGGTGTGGGGTTTTCATTGAGGTCTTTCAGTTGATTCTGCACTTGTAGTAAACGTTGCCTTTCTTGCATCAGGTTTTCAAGTTCTTTTTTCTGTTGTTTCATTTTAACTTCATAATACGCTTCCCTGAAAATAAAAAATTAGAAGAATGAATGTATATATTATTCATGACATGTTTGGTGGCAGGAACACAGCATCTTGGCGGGAAATGCAGATAGAAAGATCAAACATTTTGATGAAGTTTTTTGAAAAAAAAAATGTTTTCTTAAGCCCAACACAGACAGCGTCGTACGGCACAGCACAACGCGATTCATCGTCGGGGACAGTCTTAAGCCCTCGTAAAGAAAAAAATATTAAACATGACGAGACTGCCCATGACGCAAACCATGGTGTCTGTGTCTCACACAAACCAAAATCACACAAACAAATCACGTTGGGTTGCGTCATATGATGCTGTCTGAGTTGGCCTTCAGACCACTGCTGTACTATGCATACAGTTAATGTTTCATACTCGAGGCATATTGATTATGAAGGTACCACAAATTTTATTTTTCCAGGCCCTGATGACCAAGTATAATAAACAATAATAACACATACCTAGTTTCTTCAGTGAATGCTCGTAGGGCTTCCGTGCCTGCAGCAGCATTGCTCTGCTGGTCCGAGGCCTCTTCATCAATACTCATGGCGAGTTCAGCGAGGTCGTTGGGTAGGCTACCAGCAAACTCGGGTGTGTGCTGGACCATAGCTACCAGGTCTTGCAGCTGGCGAAGCTTAGCCTTGGCCGACTGAAGTTTCCTATAATAAAAAAAATGGGCGATTTTTTATGGTATGGTACTTTCAATATTTCAGCATCTTCAGTAATACTTTAATGCACAGGTTTTTACTATCTTTTGTTGGGGCATAGTGGAAAGGTCCAAGAAGATGAATGGTTACCTGACTTTCTCTCGGATCTCTGGGTCATCTCCCCATCTAGCCATGATGGAGCTCTGGTTGCTCTCCGTCTCGTCTTCCGTGGTGGTTTCCCCGGTAGTTTCATTGTTCTCTGTAGCTTCAGTGGTACAACTCTCGCTAGCATCATCCTCGTCATCATCTTCCTCATCTTCATTGTCATTTTCTTCATCCTTCATCATCATAAGAATTGTACAGAAATGGTTACAAGAATTCAAAAAATATGAGGCAGTATTTGTTGTGATAACAATAAAATTCAAGTTTCTTAAAGCAGAGCAAAATAACAATAAAATGTTAATAATAAAAAACAATAATTACAGCACCAATAGTGTATTATCACTTAGTGAAAAGTCACAAGGCAATTTGCAGCATTTAAACTTACAGCATTTAATCCACTGCCACTGTGAGATGCAATGTTTTCACCACGTTGTAACAATCTGCACAAAGAAACAAAGCACTATTACACCCTTAAATAATGAAATTCCAAAAATCTACAGAATACAGGTCTTTTTCTTAATTATTAAGTCCTGGATCAATATTATCTTTATAATACAGTTAAACTTGCCTAAGTCGACTTTGTTGAACTCGAATAATTTATAAGTCGAACTTATTTTACATGCCAAATTGTTGTGTTTTCAACAAATAAACAATGGCATTTTGGATTCGACTTAGGCAAGTTCAACTGTAGTTAATTTTCAACTTAAAGTTGTTCACACTACCAAATTTCATGACAAATAAGTGACATAATATGACACTATTATGCCCATATACTGTATGGGCACATCACACAAATTTGTCACCAAAATCTACAGAATACAAGTCTTTCTCTCTAATTATAAGTCCTGGATCTATTATTATCTTTACAATATTTAATTTTTATGTGACAAACAAATGAGATATAATATGACACCATCATACCCATATATGGGCACATCGCATAAATTTGTCACAAAAAAATTGACAGAGTGAACAGAGCATAAGGTTAACATACCGTAGATTAGACATAAGCCTAGGATCTTCAAAGTTGACGGAGGACAAAGAGGGTTCGTGTTCTGGCATGGCAGCAGCTGCTGCTGGTGCATCTCCTGCTCCAGCCCGTTCCTCTTCTTGGCTAGCCTGGTAGTACTGCACTAAGTCTCGGAGCTGGTTCAATCTCTCGCGCATTTCTTGAAGTCTTCTTCAGGAGATAAAATTCATTCAAAAGTTGTAAATCGGTAATTCATGCTTTTAAATGTAGGCATAAAATTTTGTTGTTCAAAGTATAGACTCAAATGTTAGTGAAAATGACAATGATAATGACAATCAAAATTATAATGTTACTGATTGTCATGAGAATGATTATTTCAATGATTTTAAGATTATGATGAAGTTATTAAGATTGAGATGATGATGATGATGGCATTCAGGTACACAAGAAGCTCTCAACCAACCTAAGTTTATCATCAGATATTGCTTGTTGAGATGTTTCCGATCTCGCCTCCTCTGTTGCTGATGTTGCCTGGGAAACAACATCCAAGACGTTCATGGAACTTGCACTCATCGAATCTCCGTCTGTAAGAAGGCAACAGAACACATTACTAAAGTACAATCAGCAATGGGCATACATTATCAGATTTTTGTTTGACACTGACAGACTCAACCGACAATATTTGATTGTGTAAAGCCTGAACCTATTATCATGATGCATTGACATTTTGACATAATAAATATCTGAATCTGAATCAGACAAAAGGCATAAGACAAAAACCGAAATTCCTCTTCAAAGGTTTTCTCTGGAATTTGTCTGAAGGGTATATAACGTTGTACAGAGTCAAAGGATTGCTGTTGCATTAATTTGTTTTTGTTCCTTAGTACCTACCATTGTTTAGAGCTTGTGGTCTGAGTGACTTAAGCTGCAACAACAACTGATCCATCTGCTCCTTCTTCTCCTGAAGATCTTCCAGTTTGCTCTTTAACTGTTCATGCTCAGAAGCCATCACCAACAACTGTGACTACAAAGAAAAATAAATGCATGTTTAAAGGGCGTTTATAGTTGATTTTACAACAAGGTATTTTGTGTTTAATTATGTTCTAAAGTTTACAAAATCATTAGTAAAGCTACTGGAATGCCTTACCTCTTGGGATGCTATTCTGGCAGCAGCACCCTGCTCACTTTCAGAAACGTTCTCACTTTCCTCGCCGAAGATCCGCTTCAAAGCCTCTTTACGTCTGCGTGCCAGTTCTGCGCTGGAAATAACCGTCTCCTCCAGCTCACTCGCAGTTGCATCAGTGGTTGTGGCTTGCGAAACTAAGTAAATTATACTCATATTTTTATATATATGTTATGTAATATATTTTTATAAATAATATAATAGAGTTTGTAGTAATATCTATGAAGATATCTACAAAATTCAATGAAAACATTGAACTGATTATTATAATGGACGAAATAAGTTAATATCTTCATATTGATACACAGATCAAACAAATAAGTTATTATTATTATTATGTTTATAGAGATGCAAATATTT
>NW_022718077.1:364120-419642 GCF_011630105.1 Anneissia japonica | reverse complement strand
TCGATCTGGGCTTGGAATCTTAACAACGTCTGCTGACGGCTTTGCAGAGCTCTCAACTATACAATAAAAGTAACATTACAATATACATTAACGAATTAGCACTAATTTAAAATATTGTACGGTAAAATAAATTTCATATTTAATATTGCAATATTTTAATAATGATTTTTAAATTTTTAATTGCCAATTTTTTTATCTTTGTAATTTTACTCAGTCTTTCAATTCAGCATATGCTGCAACAGACTGTTTTGTATGTGAGCTTATTTTTTACAATAAAATATACCCAAATATAAAATTAAACAAATTATTTGTTAATAAAATTATATAAAAAATGTATACTGAAGTGTCAATTAAATAAGAAATTCATGTTAAAATATTCAATTTCATGGAGAACTACAAATAAAAACAAAAAGAAATTACGATACATCTATAGAAATAAATAATAAAGTGATAGCAACAAAAAATAAAATAACCAAATTTAATTCAGACTATATATACAGTACCTCCTCCTGTTGTTGTAGCATTTTCTTGAGGAGATCGTGCTGCTGTTTCAGGCTGGCTAACTCCTCCATTTGCTCACTCACATTAGGATTACCCTACAGAAGAAATAATTAATTATTAAAACTTAATTTTTCAACTGATCATTACTGATATAATTACTCAATGCATGTATAAAATAGACTAATGATAAGTAATAGCTGGAAAAGCCAAGAATAAGTAGCAAAATGGGGGTGGGGGAGGGTGGGGAAAAGAATATATACACTTGTGGGATTCATATCACTGACAGGCAAAGTATTCCATGCTTGCAATAAAGGAAGTATACAAATTAGCAATCATGCTAAACTATAAGAAAAAATAAGTTCCTGTTTACACTACAAATATCAAATTTGTAATTCAATGCTAAGAAGTCTGTCGTTTATTGTAAAAGGTACCGAAGAAATTTCTTACAGTGTAAGTAGAGTTGGACTCAAGAATGAAATAAACAGTGGTATGTTTATTTTGGGGTGGGGTTGTTAAGATTGAACCTAGAGCCACCGGACTGGAAGTAGTGCACCCAACCATCAAACCACAACTTCCTAATTAATAAAAAATGACAGGATATAGCATAGGAAATGTTTGCCAGCATGTAGACTATACACATAGTGGCTTGGAACTTGCATAAGTATACTAGTGACAAATATCATAAAGATAAACAGGGAATTATTCAATCAAGATTAACAATAGAAGATCTATGGGTAAAAAATAAAAGTTATAAATTACAATATAATAGAAAGAATGTAAACGGAAGACATTCAACATCTAAAAATTAAGTAAATTATTCAGATATCTATTTTATTATAAATATATTACGATAAATATATTAGTCGGGACTTTTTTTATACCTTGTTTCGCGAACTTATTTTTGTATAAGATCGTCAAATGAGGGCAGATAAAAAAAAAAAAATTTTTTTATTATTTAGCAAATGCTTCTGCCAAAAACATCCAGAGGGAGAAACTTTTAAAAAATGTTATTGTTGAATGTAAACAGTGTAGTGTTATGGGATGGTTAAATGCTTTAACTTATATAACTAGGAAGAAATACACATCTTATTTTGGAAAATTTCAAGGCAACAGCTGGCATAATAAAAATAAAGAAAAACTTTTTTTTTCCCCTGCAATTTTCATTTTTCGTGGCGAATTGGCCAAAAATAAAATGTTATTTTTATTCAAAATCATTATTATTGGCAGGTGGTGGGTTCACTAAACAAGGTATAAAAAAAGTCTTTGCTTAATCTACATGTATTGCTAACTTCAGGAAACACAAAAAACCTAAATTTCAATGATATTCAATAACAGATCTTCCTTTGCTAGCATTCAAGCCTAACACCTTTACCTCAACACAAATGGTGGAGCCTAGTCCAGACTATCAAATTTTACGGTTGTATGCCCATATATAGTCATGATGTGCCTATATATGGTCATGATGTGATGTCATCATGACCATATTTAGTCTGGATAGGGCTTAAGTATCTTTAAAGCTCCATTCACACTGTCACGTTTCCTGTGACAAATACCCATACATGGGCATGATGATGTCATGTCACACCCATATATGGCAAATCACTGGTACTGTCAGAGAACCATGTTATTGAACATACATTCATTTAGTATAATGGACATCATGCAAAAAAAATAATTATTATAATTTTTAATGTTAAAATATAAATAATAAAATGGCAAGCTGGCATCCAGGGGTGCTATTTTACTTCAAATACTTGCTTCAATTTTAATCATCCACATAAAATAGAAAACAAAACAAAACAAAAAAGTTTTAATCTCACAACAATTATTCTATTCTGTAAAACACAAATTTTATAATTTGTAAATTCCACTCCTTTATCTAACATCATGTAGTGACATTAAGAAGATCTATATTTTTGTTACTGTTTGAATGGAAGGCTAAATAATTGAAGGATTTTAATAAGTCAAGTACTCAGTTCACAAATATTTTTCTTTTGGTAACAAAAATAACCAGTAAGTATATGAAGAAGAGTTAGCAAGTAAGATATATTGTTAGTATATTGATTAAATGCCATATTAAATGAAAAAGCAGCAGTAGTTAAGAAATGTATGCTTCCTCAGAAGAACAGTTATCTAATATTGTTATATTTATGATCATGTTCTTATTGGGAATTTGAGTTTCTATTTCCCTTTTAAATCAAAAGTGAATGTTATTGATTGATTGAATCTTGCATGTTATGCAAGCTTAGAGGAGGTGAAAATTTAGTAACATTTTAATTTTGTTAATCAAATTCTAATCAAATCATGTGTGTAGCCATAGGCTTAATGTTATTATTTATTACAGTAATAATAATTACAGTATTCATTTTATCATTTAGGTACAGAAAAAATCTTAATTATAATATGAACGTGATGCTTCATGAAGTATAAAGTCTCACCAGTAAAGTCTTACCACAAGGCTTATGGAAGGGAGATATTTTTTTAGTTTTTCTATCCTACTTTTGCTGGTTATGTAGCAAGAGAATAAGAGGTATGCATCTAAAAGGCGGGAACACAGTGTGGCGCAGTTGTAGGCTAACACTATTTCATGGAGAGCACGAGACTCGGCAGTGTAACCGATCGTATTTAATGACAATTCGCCCAAACTGCCACCAACAGTCAAAAGATGTTGTCAGTGTCATCGAAGCACTAACAGAGGATTCAGATAGATTCATCATCCTACATTGTGTATCCAAACTACACCACAAAAATCAAGTGCAAATTAAAATTAAAATGATGTTAGAACCAGAGTTAAAAGATGAGATATTAAAAATTAAAAAAACACTGCAAGGAAATGACTGGGGATTTTAAGCTAATCAAATTCAATATAACTTTTTAATGGAATGAATGTTTAAAATGAAAACAATAAAAATAATTGTTAGAGCCTGGCTCCAGGGGAAAAAATTGTTGATATGTTGCACTGATTTTTCTCAGACACAAAAAGGGTGTTTGATGACAAACTCAGGGAATCTTAATGAGATATTGATTTTTAATATAAAAACTGAAGGAAAAGTGAAAAAAGGGCGGCACTCAATTTTTTCTCCGTTTTTAAATATTCAAAAATCTGTATCTCATATACCGTATTCAAGTTGTCAAACACACTTTTGTGTCTTGGAAATATCAGTTCTACAACATATCAACATTTGTTTTCCCTCCAGAGGGTGGCTTAAACACCACAGAAGTATTATGTCGGTGAAAAATATATATTAAGAGCTAAGTAAATAGTAATAAAATTATGTTAATAATGCTACCAACCAAAACTTTTAGGGTAATCAACAATAACTTAACATTTATTAATATAAGAGAAGAAAACAAATTTCACTATAAAAGATAGTAAAGGCAATACTTCCTCAAAAATCGAAACTAATTTTCATCCAAACCAGATTTTCAATGCAGATAAAAATGTAAATAAATGGAAGCATGCATGACGACGCTATTGGCTACACTTGTGCAGTATTCTCAGATAACGGAAACATATGTGAAAATGCCACCCCTGGATTGAGCCACTGTCTGCCACACTCTACCTCATCGTAAATGCCGGTATCCTCGGCTTCGCTCTCCGTCTGCGATCCAGCATCCCTCATTCCCCAACCACTGACACGGTTCGGCTGCGATTCTCCCTTCTTTACACACAACTTTCCCATCTCGTTCTTCTCGGAAGACACATCTTCGTAACTTTTCAACATATCACTAAATTGTCTGTGCAACTCCAGAGTGTCCATACTCAAGTATGAGTCGGAAAATTGGCCGCCTGCATCCGAGGCACCCGACACGCTCCCGTGGGAACTTCGACTGAAGTCAGAGCGGGCAGACAAGTTCTGCTCGGACTCGGAATCAAATTCTATATCGGAAGACGCTTTCCCCAGAGTACTTTCTATGCGTGGTCTTGTACGAGCGGTAAATGTACCCTCCTTTTGCAACAACAATCAGAGCATAGCAGACACATCAAAAAGAAAAAAAAAGTATGTGCAAAAAATGTGGACATAAATGCACAAAAAAAGGAAAGCTTGTCTTTAGCTTTTGAATTTTTATTATTGATAAAATTTGTAATTGATTAATTGATGAATAAATGGATTTATTTGTTGATTTGATTAGCAGCATGTTTTTGCTATGATACATTTCACACACATTTATTTATTTATAATTATTATATTTTCTACGTACAACAAAAACATTAAAATTACTGACAATAATATAAACTATAAACCAATAGACAAAGGATTACTATTTTTAAGCTAATATACAAAGAGTACAAGTATATAATTCATTCATTAATTCAATTATTTAATCATACAATCATTAATTCATTATTCCTTATACTGTTATAAATTCCGTACATTCTGTTGTACATTTACATAAATATATTAAGAAAAGAGAGTACCCACAAAACACCAATATTCTTTAAAAAAACAAAAGTCAATGTAAAAAATTGTATAAATTATAAATATAATTTTGGAATGTTAATGCTTACCGTTGTAGCTTCTGATATATCCGACTGACCGTCGATATTCAGTGACATGCTCTCGGCAGCTGAAGTGGCAAATGATTCGCCAGAGTTATTGCTGCTTCTGCCTCCTTTCAACGTTGCATCCTCCGCAAGCATTCTCTGCAGGAGGTCCATGTAACCCTTCTCCTGGTCTCCCAAATGGTCCTGCAGACGTTTCAGCTTGTCAATGTTTTCGTCCCTTCCGGAACCGTCGCTAACCCTCTGTAGGTTCGTCATCATGGACGTCGCTTGTCTCATGTAATCCTAAAATGCAAATTAAAACATTTTTGATGTACAATTTGATGGTAATATAGGATGTAAGGTCCAATCCAGACCACCAAATTTTACAAATACATGCGACATGCCTGAATATGGTCATGGTGACATCACATTATGACCATGTATAGACAAATAATGACTATATATGGGCATACAACAGGTCTATTTTTGAGTGGGAGGATAAATAGGCAATAAATATGTTTACTTACCCTAATTTGCATAAGTCTTCCCACAATCTGATTTCTGTCTGGTTGCTGAAATAGAAGTTAAATCCATTTAAAAACAAAAAACACATTTCAAGACCTATTCAGAATGATGTTAGCATATTTCTGGTTTCTGGTAAAAGGTTGGAGATGATTTACTTAATAGAAAATTGGTAAATCAATTTTGGCATCTCAAATATCAAATTAAATCCCTTTACACTCTGCGTTTTAATTCATTGCACATCAAACACCAACTATGTTTGTAAGCATCTCCTTTGCATATAATTAGATATCATCACACATCATACACCCACTCATATTGTATTTGAATATGCAAATGGTGTGCTTACCAGCTCATTATTAACATGGCCGTCTTCACCAGCAGACTTCAAGCTATCATGCCGAGCGCCGAGTGAGTTAGAGCTTTCCTCAGGCAGGACTGCTTCAGCTTGCCTTGCACTTGACTGCTGCCTAACATTGTTAATGGCAGTTGCTTCAAGCCTCTGGTTCCCTGACAACTGAAAATCAATTAATTATGCTTTATAAATAATTGCTTGTACATAGTCTAATATGTTTGGTCAAAAACACACATTTTTTTCTTAATTATATACAGTACTTTACTGATTGATTATCTTTCAATTCAAAAATATTACATGCAATAAATTTAATTTTAATCTGCAATATAAAAATTGAATTGGATTGTACAAAGTCTAACAAAAGACATTTATATTTTAAAATAAACAATGATAATGACTTGCATGGTAATAAAATTTGTCTTTAATGAACCTTTCCGCTAAGCCCTCCCCTTGGATATTGTTGCTAAGGTCCCACTAAGACCCCTGTTCTAATTGGTCAGTTAAGTTTGATTGATTTACCTCATCCATATCCTCAAGGAACAATTGCTGACGCAAACTCTCTAGAGCAGCTCGCTCTTTCGTTGAGGTTGTGTAGCGTGTCCTCGGAAACGTGGCCGGAGTGTGACGTCTAGTATCATTATCGCTGTTCGATGGAGACATTAACCCAGGTTGTTGCCCAGACTTCGGCTTCTCTTTGTTCTTCGACTTCTTGGGTTTGTCAAATGGACCATCAGCAAACATGGAACTTGGTTTCCACTACAAAAAGTATAATAAAGTCATATTTTACAAAAAAGAAAAAAAAAAATTTGTGCTGCAACTTAATAGCTTTTTTTCTTGAGCAATCAATAATTATTTTATGAGGATTTTAGAGGCATACCATGCAGCCAGCTATATTTTTAAATAAATATTAAATATTTCTATTTTAATTTAAAGAAATTTAATTTAATACCTTAAATGGTTTACCATCTAGCCAGTATATCTATATAATATTAAATATTTCTATTTTTAATAAAGGAAATTAATATCTTGAATAATACGATCCCAGAGCCAACATTTATATAAAATACAAAATAATATATAATACAAAATATAATGTGATTACCTGATTTAAACGAAAGTTAACATCCATTGCAGTACGAGTACGATTTGATCTCGGTCCGCCTTGCAACCTAGGCTCTGAAGTTTGTCCCCGCTGCATCGGGATACCTCCAGTAGCCATTGCACAACTTCAAGCTATAATAAATAATTAATAATTAGATAAACACAAAATTAGACAAAATTTTCTCAATGCATTTAAAAAAATCACAAGCACATTTGTGCCCCAAGTGTTTAAATACCCTAGGCTAGGAAGAGTTTAAGCCACTCTAGGCCAAGATATAATTGATGCCATCGCGTAGCCTACCAGAACGCTTGAAGAGTGAGGAGACATCGCGTCTAGGCTTAGCTAGGCTGTACACGCAGTGCATGCATATGATAGGCCAACATGCGTAATTCCGGAAAAAATTTTATTTGATTAAATTTAGCATAACTCTAAATATTCAACCAATTTTTGTCATCTAAACAGTAGATTACTCATCATATCAATGTGTTCTTTCCTTTGAATTTTATGTGAAACTAGGGTATATATAGTTGTCAATTAAAAATAAAGGATATAATTTTTTGTGTGCTCCTAGGCCTAGCTAGGCCTACTAAAAATAGTGGACATGATATACAGTAATATAGGCCCTAGAAAAATTAAGGCTCAGGCCTATGTTAAAATCTACTCTCTCTGTATTATTATTATTACTTTGCTAAATCAATTCATCATCTAGGACTAGGCCTAAATGTAATCCAATGGGTAAGGCTAAATAAAAACTCAATTTATTTTTGCAACACACAGTTTATTCACTTTTGAAATTAGGTAATTTTACACATTAATTATAGGCCTAAGTAAGCACATTCTATTTAACAACAGCTCTACATTTTCTTGAATATATATTATGCAATAAACGGGCATTTGGCAAATATAATTAACCGTACTTTCTTGGAACCTAGGCCTAGTGTACAAAAAAAAAAACTACAATACAATACAAAATGTCTGGGGGTCAGCAGTTGCAAGTTCTCTCTTCCTGTCGTCGCGGGGAAGGACACGATAGCTTCACTATACCATGACAACCAAATAGAAGGAAATACGATAACTACGGGGATATGTATGGTTTTGTCACATAAAAATAAAAACTTACGCATTCATTAAATACACACTAACCTTTTAGAGATATAAAATTGTAAAATATCTACGTTTTTTTACACTTGATACAGAAAACGTGAAAATCAATATTTTTGAGAAGCCAAACGACGACGGCCATCTTCTGTAAAGTAGCGCAAGTGCAAAACCTACATGGCGGATGTATATTGTTTGGAAAATAAAACTATAAACGTAAATCATAAGTTAATACAAGTTCACTCCTAATGGTCAAACAGTGTACGCATATTCTACTCAAAATCTAAAATACGTATTGTGTTTAATCAATTAACATAAGAGTACATAATTATTTACTTTATTTCTGAACTATATTTCCAACGCGGAGAATGTGCATGTGCAAGTAAGTATGGCGCGGAATATAATGTCAATGCTGATTGGTTAGTTTATTTGACCCTGGGAAATCGTCATAGTTGAAAGGTCGTGTGTACATGATCACTTCCTTCAAATTTTGTTGGCCTAGCCTATGCAAACACCAGGAGAAAGTGCCCTTTGGTGTCTTAGATTTGCTGTTATCATTATACGGTAGATTACTTTATACAGTCAAATAGTTAAACAAGTATTTAAGGTAGATAATATAATAAATTAAATATTATTATTGATCGATTGAAAACATTTAGTTTGACATGAGGATGAGTGCCCAGTCAGTGTGTTTGTTATTCTGACTGAGTTACGGTAGTCACTGCGCGAAGGTTGTTCGAGTCGGGGAAGAACAGGAGGAAAGGAGAGGAGGCCAGGCCTAGCATTCTTCCAGTGATTTTTGTTTATCTTCAGTAACTACTATGTAGTTGATGAAATATGAACATGTCAATAATATCATCATTAATTATTAGATTAATCCTTTATAACTTGCATACAAATCTATTAATTTTTTTTTTTTTTTTTAGGTTTTCAGTGATGGCAGGGAATTACTACTTTGTCATCGTAGGACATCAAGACAACCCAGTGTTCGAGTTGGAATTTAGCTCCCAAGCAAAAGGAGGTGAAATTAAGGTATAATAAGAAGAGTTATCTACTCAGACTAGGCCTATATATCTACTGAGACGACCTTCGGCACATTCTCGCTAATTAATTTAAAGTCATATTTAGCTCTCTGCCTCCCACTATGTTGAAGACGCATTTCCACTATCACATATTATTTTTATTATAAGATAAATAATATCTCATACATTACATAAATGTTTTTTTTTATATTTTTGAAAAACTAGGAGGATAATTAGAGACCAGGGCTTAGCAGAACTCTTCATTACTTTACATCTATTGTATTTTGTTGTATTTAATTTAAAATTTGATAATACAGTAATTTATTAAAATTAATATTTATTCAATTGAATGTTATATTATTTCTGTATTTCAATTTTCACTTGTAGAAAGATGACCACAGACATCTGAACCAGTTCATCGCTCACGCTGCTCTTGATCTTGTTGATGAGCAAATGTGGAATACAAATAACATGTAATGCCAATTAGTTTTACAGTCTGTTTTATATTAAAAGTTGTGGGTCAGCTCAGGCTCATAAACTTGAGGTCAGGGTTCAAACTCATGCTTCCATTGATCTTGTTGATGAGCAAATGTGGAATACAAATAACTTGTAATGCCAATTAGTTTTACAGTTTGTTTAATATTGAAAGATGTGGCTCAGCTCAGGCTAACAATCTTGAGGTCAGGGTTCAAGCTCCTTGCTGCAAATTCTGCTTGTGTTTTTGGCCAGTGTACCCAGGGTGGAGTATAAATGGGTACATTAGCGTTTTACTACTCTGTTTCTATTATATAAAATATTTCAATGCCTAAAACGCAATAGATCCCCCACTTGGGCTTTGCCACCTGACTTCACTGGTGACATTAGGCGGCCTCCAGACCATCCCCTGACCTCACTAGTGTCCTTGGGCGGCCTCCAGACCATCCTCTGACCTCACTAGTGACCTTGGGCGGCCTCCAGACCATTGTGACTTGGAAGCTGCATGCCCCAGGGCCCAATGTCAATCTTGGCAGCCTTGTTTTAAAATACTGGTTTTTTTCAGTATTTCCTGCCCTTTGTAGTAAGTAAAATAAAACTAATGTTTTTTTTATATATATATATTTTCAGGTATTTAAAGATTGTGGATAAATTCAACGAGTGGTTTGTTTCAGCATTTGTTACAGCTGGAGGTAATTATTTTTCATAATTTCAAATTGCCCAGTTTCCCTTAGTGTGATTGGTTGTCAGGTTGTGTGTGTGTGTGTGTGTGTGACCTCAATTAGGTCGTTGTACACATGCTAACAGAATATGGATTTTAAACTAATAATTTGTCCCTTGTATGTTTCACTTCAGGTATTAGATTTCTGATGCTACATGATGTGAAAAATGAAGATGGCATTAAAAATTTCTTTTCTGAAGTGTATGAGATATTTATAAAGGTAGGACACAAGATAGAAAAAATCTGGACCCCATTGGAAATAATGGACGCTTCCTCTAAGTCCCACCCCTTGGATATTGTTGCTAAGCTCCCATAAAACAATAAGATAAATGTATGTAAACATGTGTGTGTGTGTGTGTGACATGCATATTCCTAGCCTTTTTCTGATTGGTCAGTTGTTAAATTTGATTGACACTACAGAAAGGTCCATTTTGATGAAAAGTTTCATTTGCTTGTTACATAAAATATAAATGTAATGTATATGAAACCACATTAATATAATGTAATAATTGGGTTTTTTTTAATTTCTCTTTCAGTATTCGATGAATCCATTTCACGACCCCAGTTCGCCAATCAAATCGTCAGCTTTCGAGAAAAAATCTCAGTATTTGGCCAAAAAATTCTTAACTAGCTGACAATCAGCGATCAATATCTAGCCCACCGAGAAATATAACCAACTTTAAATTTATTAATTTGTTGATGTATTTGTTTGTCATTATGTTATCCCCAAAGTCTATTATTATCTGAATTATGATAATAAATCTGTATTGTATTTGTATATTATATATAAATAGTAAATTCACCTTTAAATTTTGTTGTGTTTGTGTCTCTGTGTTTACTTTTGTCAAGTTTGAAAGAGAAGTAACTACAGATAATGATTGTGTTGTAAACTGTACAGTATTTTCATTTGTGCCCAAAGTTTGCTAAAACAATTAAGTATATTACTGCATGGATGTGGGCTGGGGGAGGGGGTGTGGATGCAAATTAAGTGAGTTAAAATAAATACTTAAAATGACAATTAAGTTTTCATTGAAATATAGGGATTTAATTCTGCATTCTCAATTTTAACACCCCCAAGCTCTGCATTCTCAATTTTAACCCCCAAGCTCTGCATTCTCAATTTTAACACACCCAAGCTCTGCATTCTCAATTTTAACACACCCAAGCTCTGCATTCTCAATTTTAACACCCCCAAGCTCTGCATTCTCAATTTTAACACCCCAAGCTCTGCATTCTCAATTTTAACACCCCCAAGCTCTGCATTCTCAATTTTAACACCCCCAAGCTCTGCATTCTCAATTTTAACACCCCCAAGCTCTGCATTCTCAATTTTAACACCCCCAAGCTCTGCATTCTCAATTTTTGCACTGTGGCACACACCCACAGGGACAACAGAGAGTAGTGAAAGAAAGTATTTTGTATTCAAAAGAATTGCAGTATTTTGTTCTATGATTTTCAATGTTTTGTCAAAAAATCAAATACCTGATCGTACCAATAATTATATGAAAAGTGGTGTATTTAAAGAGTCTTAGGTTGAGGGAGGTGGGGGAGATGCTGAAGATAAAGGTGGATTAATGATTAATTGAGAAGAATTTAGCTCTAAAACACTGTAAGGTGATACGAGGTGATTTTTATCTGCTTGAGTCTAGCATGACTTTATTCCTTCAAACTTTTTCAGTGGGGGAATAAAGGCACAACTATTTTTCAGCATTCGGTTGCACCCCATCGATCTTCGTCAGATATGTACTAAGTTAAGCGGATAAATAATTATAGAATCTAGATTAAAAGTGATGTTATTATTCTTCTGAAAAATCAGTAAGCATATTTTAACTGGGTTTGTAATTTCTTTGATTCAAGTTTAACTTATGTGCAATAAAAAATTAATTTGTTTTTACTTTGTATTATTTACAATTTTGCAATTAATAGATTAGAAAGGTGATTAGGGTAGATGTCGATTATTCGGTGATGGTCGCACTGGCAACTAAGTGAAATTTGTAATTCGCGATATGACTTTAATATAATAGCATTGCTTTATCGATTTTGATCAATAGAGATTACAAAGTTATTGTATTATTTTGAAACAACCATGTATAATGTAAACGACCTGTGCATTATAATCTTTAAAATCTGGAGACAGATTATTATATTGAAATGTGATTTCGTTTTTATTCTAATATAAACAATGATTTACTTCTGTTACATCACGGACCTTCGCGGTTTATGAGGGGGTGGGGTTGTGATGGCATTTGAAACGTAACAACACCAATGTGACGTCAAATTTTACATAACATGAAGTGTAAATAATGATAATACGTCTAAAACCCGAAACAGGTATTGAAACGCAATATAAAAGTAAATAATTTGGTCAGTTTCTAAGAATATGGTTTATTTTATTTTGGATAATCCAAATTTTTATCGAAAAATAACAAAGATCATTTAATAGAAAACTATACAATAATTATTTATTTCCGATTCAGATGAATTTATTCACGAAATTTTCTAAGATTGTTTTTTAATGTTGTGACGCTTCTCTCGCTTTCTTTTGTTATCTTCTTTTCTTTGCATGCAGTGTTGGCCTACGTCGGCACTTTTAGACATTGTATTTTTATAGCACTAACAGTCGTGTCGTCACGACGCCAGGTGGCGCTCTCTGTTGTCAACACACATTTATTCCGCATCAATTAAAATTTACAAAGAAAAACAACATCTTAATAATTACGTTAATAACTGGGATCAATGGTTTCTCAGTGGAAAAAATGGCGCCCGGTTGAACTTTTTTTGCAACAGCAACGGAGTAGTATCACGCGGTATCGTGACGTAACACTGTAGTACTCTTTACTTTACATTATTATGGTTTAGTTTTAGTGATATGTGGATCGATTTTTTGTGTCAGTATGATTGGTAATTATATTATTAGTAGTGTATTGATTTTGAAATAATAAAAAGATGTAATTACGTAATGTATTGAATGCGTTTTAATTATTGATATTTTGAAATTATTACCTGCTAAAATATACCCAACATAGATTTAGATACATAATAATATACATCGATAAATCGATCATAAGACACTTTTGCTTCATTTACTGTTTTTTTAAATTTGTTTTTATTCTATTAAAATTCACTTTAACATCGTATATAAATTACTGTACAGTACACTATTAGAAGCCGGAGAGATGTTGCTGAATCAGCAATAATTATTGGATAGTTCTTTGTTGCCAATTTTTCGGAGAAGGTTAACTATCGACAATCTTTCACTATATCAGACGTACCTCATCAAATATTGAGAATATGGTAGCATTACCATCATTAAACCGTGGAGGAAAGTATTCCTGTGCTAACAAAGATATTCGGAATCCAAAGAGATTTTTGTTTGCTGCCCTCTAGTGGTAAATGTTTTATTAACTTTATATTATATATAAATAGTTTAAAGTATGGCACTATATTGCAGATTTTTATCCATCAAGAATGTACCAACATCTGACCTTTGTAAGTTGGTTAGCTTAAAAACAAATATCTCATATATGCTCCGTGCCAATATCCACGAGTTCATGTCATTTATGTTTTCTGCAATAAACCTCTGATATAGGCATACCCGTTAATATAACAAGTACAATTAGCCAGAACCACCTGTCGGGTAGAGCTTTCCCTTCCCCGTCTGGGAAATATAAGCAATTCACAGCAGGGGAAGGAAAAAATCTTATGTTTCAAAGAATATGAGATTTTAAATAGATTAAAATAAGCCGTTCAAATCTCTTAAAATGTGAGAGCTTTCGGCGATGACATGATCCGTCATTGCGCTGGATTCCTCTGAGTTTTAGGCAGCCCTATCCCCATCCACTTCCGCTCCCATGGGACCCGGCGTAGGACAAAAAAACAGTGTTCAAGCGCGAACGCCATATACGTCGTACGCGCGCATCGTTGCCATGCGACGTTAAGCATGGATTGCATAACAGGGAGTCAACAAAGTACGTACTGTATGATCAAAATAGAAGTGTAAAAGATGAATAAAACTAATGAAAGCGATTTTCTTTCAACTCTCCATCTTCAAGACCTAGATTCAGATTTAGGCAGCGTGACAGATGACGTAAGCTCAGTAACGAAGATGTTGGGACAGGCAACATCAAATGCAATGAACCTTCATTTGTATGTACAACAGATAATGAAAAACCATCCCGTAGCCATAACAACTGGTGGTAAAATAGTAAAGCATGAAAATTCGAGACTTACTAAACAAACAATTGATAAAAATTATAGGTCTATTGTCGATGAAAGTGATTTCAATCCGATATTCATGTCGACAAAGAAGCGCGGAAAACCAGACAACAAACAGAAAGTGGAAAGATATGAAGGAATTCAAGAATTGGCAGAGGGAAGTTCTTTGTCGGAACGTGATTACGAATTACCTGAATTAAGAACTAGTTTATCGAAGTTTGAACACGATTTAGACCAATTCCGAGCGAAGAAGGAATCGTATAGGAGTCGACTTCAACGCAATGCCGTGATTCGAGGTAGAATTTGGCGCGCTTTAGTCAAGCAGAGAACGAATGTCCAATACAACCACCACGCCGCCGATAATGATTCACTGCATAAGAGTCTAATATTTCGGCCGCTAATTAAATTGCGTGATTATATCTATCCAACTCTGGATCCGGAGCTCCTTATTGGGGAGGTTGCATTTCAACTGGAACGTCACATTCTAGCTCGCATATTCCAGGAACGACCAATTTTATATTTCTATAATCTTAGAAACATTGGAAACTTGTTACGAATCTTACCGAAATTCAAAGAAGACAAAGCCATACAATGTCGTTTTCTCAACACCATTGAGTTTCTGAAAGGATATGGATGGAATGCCACCCGCCACCCTTACGTCCTTGATGACGTAATACACATTTATGGGACTTTCCCTGATAAGGAGACGGCGTTAAGTTACACATTAAAACAAGGTACTGTATTTTTTGTATAGGCCTATTTGAAACTTTGACTCAACTTAGACGAACGTTATTTTTTCCCATTCAATGTTTTGTGTATATCCTAAATCTCGTGAATGCATTTCGAAATTTTATTGTACTGTAATTCACACTTAAAAAATATTTGCATTGCGTAACGTTTTCCTGAACGCAAGTTAATTTGTTTCATCAGAAGTTGATAACTAGGACATTTTGATGTTAAATGAGCAAATCAGTGACTTTTTTATATAGTTTTATTGACTGTTTTTGTTTTGGTCACAGGCATTGTTACCATTAGTCCAAATTTACATGCAAAGTAATGGACCTTTCTGCTAAGCCCCGCCTTTATAGCGTAAATGTACGTAAACATGTACGTGCGTTTGTGGGGCAACAATTTTATTTGTTGGACGCACGTACTCCTGGCACTATTCTGATTGGTCAGTTGTTAAGTTTGACACCCAGAAAGGTTTATGTTCCATTTTTTTTAAAATGTATTTTAGTAACATCAAAGATAATAAATAGCAGATAGAGCAGCTTCCCAGTATAGTGGAACATCCGTTCCAAGGGCATTGTGGGTACACGGAGAGCAATTTTACCCCATCCGCATGGCGGCGCTATATTGTAATAATAAAGGCACCGCTGTTTCGTTTGTTTCCTGTAGTTTCCCCACTTAGTAAAATATTCAAATTTTACCCCATTCGCGGGAGGGCGGATGTTCCATCAATTTTAATGCAAATACGCGGAACAACTCATTCTTCTGCTATTTAAGTTCTTTGGTAACATCAACTCCCTTTTTTTCTCTAAAACAGGTTGGACGAGAACGAAGGACATCCGGGATGTTGTTCTAAAAACTGTTTCTAAACCATTGATTGGCGACATTCTCGTCGTCTTGGACTGTTTTGAGAAGTTTTTGGATGAGAATGGAATATTCCGATGGTAACTGAGAAATTATGAAAGAATAATGTAAAGCATAAAATGTGAATTAAATCTATCAAGAAAATTTTAAATGTTTATATGTTTAAATTTGATGACATTTACGTCAAATAAATTGTTGTCGAAACGATTGCTTACCAGTAACTCAACTTATTATGTGGACAGTTGAAGAAACATTATCATGATCAGACTTCAAATATACAGTTTAATTGTATTTGTAAAAGAAGTTGAACAACCAATAATAATAATAATAGTCTGATACCAATATGCTATTGTTTACATAGACATGGGCTAATCTTAATTAGTACTAAAAGAGTGCTTTTTACTAATTATACTTTTAAGAAAAATCACGTGAATGAAAATATCATAGTAATGTACCGGTATGTAAAATGTACTTTAGCGGACGTTTTTAAAAACAACGAAATATTATCAAGTTCATTCATAATCAGATACTGTAAATACATAAGCAAGTACCTTTCCTTCCATAGGTGGGAATTTTAGACAAACACAGACTAGTCTTTATTAAGAGATCTTAAATTTAGCGGCTTATTCTGTAGGTTTACAGTAACAGTAGTTTCCTTTTGCTATATTTTTGTTGTCCTTGATTGAAGTTCCTCAATAACAAATAAGCTACCACATAACATGAAAAATAAAGTGACCTCAGCCTGTGGCAACACAATTCATTATATTAGTTTGATTCACCGCAATCTACAGTATCTAAATATTCTGCACATCATCTCAGGATAGATTAATGGTATGGACATACTACCACTGCCAGCTTAGAAGGTTTCAAGTTGTATTACTACCGATTCCTTAGATGCATGGCCATAATGTGCACAGCCCAAATTACTTGTCGGAGTGCAGTTGTTGTATTGTATATATCCACTGCATAGAAGAATAAGATTCTACAAAGTATGCTAGCCCTAGGTTACAAAATAATAGTGTAACCTAGGGCTGTAGTAGCACAGAATTAAATATCATTCAAGTCCATTGGAAATTGCACCGAGACAAAAGCGTCGGGACTGGCCTACTTCTTTGTTGCATGAGTTGATCTTTTTGTTATACATCCATGGTTGAATACCATGATAGAAAGTACAAGCAAGTTTCTGATTATTTTGTTATTCTTTCAACAAAAAAACCTCAATTTTTCAATCAACAAATGTTTATTATTGCCCTTTTTACATTGCTGATGAGTATCTACATATTGGCCTGTTGACGTTCTAGTAGTTGTTGAAATCGTTGAGTAACTGTAAAAGTTGTATCGATAAAACGTTCGACACAGTTACTGAGGCAGGTTTCAGTCCGTGCGTCCAGCTTAGACCCTGCCTTGTCCACACATTTGTCCCAGCACACGTCCGTAAACTGGTGGATCTGGGCCTGGAACTTTGCCTTCTGACTTTCAATGGCTAGAAATTCCTGTAATTCTGGATCAACGCCTGAGCCACTATCTAATCCACTGGCACTATCACTGCCAAATGCGTGTGAATCAAAAGACATAATATAATTTCTGTAACTTTTGTAAAATGTAAGAAACTAACAGAATATTCGAAAACAACGTGTCCGCCGACAAGAAGAATGATCTTTGACCTAGGGTATGCTTGACTGAACAGAGCAGCGGTCTTTATAACGCGCTTAGTAATGATAGGGGGCGCTATAAAAGCGGAATATTCAAATTTAGTGGCGCAAGCGCACTCTTTGTAAACAATGAGAGATTTTGTTTACTAATTCGTGGTTTTGTTTTGTTGTTCATGCAGCGTTATTTCTGTACCATAATGGACTAAAATGGACTAGAATAATTGATTACCGGTTAGTGAAGTTTAACGAAATTAAAAATAGTAGCCTATATCTGTACATAGTATGAACTTTAAGATGTGTTTTTTTAGGGTAGGCCCTAGGCCCAGCTAGAGAGATGAAAACACTTTAGCTGACGGTCTCCGACCGCTTCCCCATGCATGTTAATAGAGGCAAACTTAAGGTTCACTGTACTTAACTAGGCCTAGGCTAACCTTGCGAGTGCGTCGTGACCGCAAGTTGTTTTCCCTTTTGTGAAATGGTAGTGAGATTCATTTTTTTTGTATTCTTATTGTATTGGCATAATAATAGTCATTCCATTATCATAACACCGTTTCTAATCGATGAACTGGAACAGTGTATAAAAAAACTACTTTTCGGAATAACAATGCCCATTCAACTAAAATAAGTCATGAACAGTACTGTATTGTTTAGTAAACATTGGACCTACATGTAGCTAGCAGAAGCTAAGCCTCTAAATTTTCGAATATAATAGGTTGTTAAGTTCTATATATTAAGTTCTTTTTTTTTTTTTTTTTTTTACAAAATGAGGAACTGTCAATCTGTGTTTAAAATATAAATGTTTAATTTCCTGATCAAATTCTTTCATTCAATAATATAGTTTTGTAAATAACATTTCCATACATTGAAATCATCGTGATTTAATCAAGCAAGTGGCAAAACCACCACCAGAATTTAAAACCGTTACGGACTCAGTCAGAGGGGCGAATTAGCAATAAGCTTTAGTTAGCTTCAAGATAAAGGTAAATCAAGATAACTCATCATTTAAATTATGTGAATATAAATTGCTTTCCCTCTTAGAAGACAAACATGGCTGTCAGTAATACGTCCAAGACAACCACGAAGAAGTTGACCAGTGAGCATTATGAAAAGCAGATCCGCAACCTTGAGAAAGAGCAGGCAGCAATCTTGGGTCTAAGTTCACAACAGGTGAACCACGATGCACTACCATCCACAGCAACGTCGAACCCTGTACCCAGAGGTAGGATAAGCGATACCCTGTTACGGATGAAGAATCAAATTGGTCTCCAGGTAATTGCAATGCATAATTCCATTGTTTGTTCTATCACCATTATTTTTTTGTAATCAATAATGTATTTGTTGTAAAAAGTAAAAATCTGTAAAGAAAATTAGTATGAAGCTTGATACATTGTTTGTTCTATCACCATTACTTGACCCTTAAATTTTAATAAATAAAGTATTTGTTGTAAAAAGTCAAAATCAGTAAAGACAATTTGTGTTGTATGAAGCTTGATGCATTCTTGATTCTTGAAAATAAGCAATCTAATGTTTAGAGTACCATATTTCACTTCCAGATCCCTTTATTTTAGCCAAGTATATCTTATAAATAGAAAAGGAAGGAACAAATGTTTTAAACATATGCCTTAATTTCACAAATTTTTAGGTTTATTTTAACATCTTTTTTGCTGATATATTATTTTTTTTTCTGTTTATATATAGTACAGTATATGGAAAAATTATTGATTCCAAAGTAAAAAGTGAATGAATAATCATAAATTATTTGTATTGATTATGCAAATAAACACTCATCTAAAGTATTATCGACACTCGAATACTTAAAGCAAATCAACACAGTAAAGCCAATTGCTTGAGTGAGTGAAATTGATCGAAAGAAAAACATCAAATGTGTTTTGAATTTTTTATTTTTAAGGAGGATGCACTGAAATCATTTCAAACTGAGCTGTCAAACAAAGTTGCTGAAGTGGAACACTTAAAGATTTCATTGGACAGTCCGGTAATTTGTCCACTTATCCAATTTTATCTTGGCTTAAAATTCCAGGGTCGTGGTTTTAAATCCAGTCAGAAATGTATAATTTTTCTCATTAATAAAAAAGCTCCACTCCCTATTTCATAGTTCCATCCTTAGTATACTATATGGTGACATCACATCATGACCATTTATAGGCACATCTTGACTATATATGGGCATATATGGTTATGATGTCATCATGACTATTTGTTTCTTTTTTCTCAAAGGATACAATGGACCCATCAATTGGTGTTAGTTCACTAGCTGCTTCTGCTAAGGCACCTGATGTTGCAGAACTAAGGTTGGATCTCCTTTCATTATAAGCTTAGAAACATACAAGTCCTCTCCACGTGTTCCTCCTTCCTGATGATGAACATGTACTTAACGAAGTTGTAGACGGTGCTGATGATGGTTGTAGTGATAATGATGATGTTTTTAATGTAGATGATGTTGAATAGTGGAGCAATATAGTGGAGTTGAATAGCTTAGTGGTTAATTTGCTTGCCTTCTAATCCCAGGGTCCTGGTTCAATTCCTGTAACAGCAGGACTTCTTGTCACAACCAAAAACAATTCCACTACCTAAGCCTCATAAAGAGATGTATAAAACATCATTCCATCCTGTAAATGGCGAGTGTACTTGTTTTTGGACGTGGAAGAAATAAAAAAATAAGAAATGATGGTAGTGGCAGGAACATCTTGATGGGGAACAATATTGTTAAAACATATGATATATAATTTATATTTCTTAATAAAAATTAGTTCTACTTTTCACTGCAGACTTGCACTTGAGCAAAAAATAAGAGAGAATGAGCTACTACAGAGCAGATTGGATGTAAGCAAGGCCGCCATCACCAGCGCATTCCCAAGCTCAGGCTACAGCACGGGAAGGACCAACTTTAATATTCCAAAGGACGGAACTTCAAGCCTAGGTCATGTGAGGTCAAGGTCCCTGTCATCATTCCCAATCACCCACAGTGCCATTCTACCTCATTTAACACATCAACAGTCTCAAGAAAAGGAGTAAGTGTTGAAAACTTTGAATTTTATACTGAGGACAGTATGTAAGAAAGAAATATGGAGCACATTAATTAGCCTTATATTGAAAATATCACAAAGATTTTATAATATAATTTGCAAGTAAGTCTCTGTAATATTGCGAATAAAATAATACAAAATTATAAATTATGTCAAAAACTACTCTGTAAACAATCCTGCTTTTTTTTGTGTGTGTACTGCATTTATTAACATGCATATGGGTCATTTTGAATTAAGGACCAACAGATAAAATGTTTCTTCAAAAAAGCCTTCAAGACTCCAAAAAATGTTATAGTCTGTATTTAACAGAGAGAGCTTTGGTGGAATAGAACCAAAGATCTCCATGCACACACATTGGTTACAACCAGTTTTAACCAGCTGTGCTATGCTCTTCTCTTAAAAAATAATATATTCATATAACATTTTAATGTGTTTTCATCACCAGGTCGCTGGAGAAAAGGTTACACCATTCCCAGTTGCATATTGATCATCTCAACGACAAACTTAAAGAGGTAGGCTTCAGGCCCGGCTTCAGGTTATATATAGCGGATACAATTTTCCATCTCCTTTAGTATATTGTGCTTGCACAGATAAACTCTTTGCTGTGGAAGTGAAATTCCTTTGTAAATCGGAATGTGTTAAAGTTCACTTCATTTGACAGCAGGGGTTTAGCCGGAAAAATGATATAGGCTGTCCAAAATGGAAGCCAGTGGGCGTGGCACTGAGCCGATGTGCGGGCCACTCCCATGGGAATCCCTACCGAATATTGGTCTGAAAACGATGTACATTTAATCAATAAATGTGTTTTTATCAAACGTAAATGTGATATTTAATTTAGCTTTAGTTTAATGTAACATTCGATAGATTTGAAGAATATAAAGAATTTGCTAAAGTTAGACCAGGCCCAATTACTGTAGGCTAGGCTAATCTGATTAGGCCAAGCCGTCCAAGCCGTCACGGTAAAAGTGGCCCTCCTAAATAATTGTAGGCCGTCTTTTGGACGGCCGGACGGCTCGCTGGATAAGCCTATGTTTAACAGGCACACCAAGCACAGTGTGTTGACAGATGGCCAATGGCTGGTAGCACCCTGTCCGATAAGAGTAATTTTTTACCTACTGTAGTTGTGCAGTATACCCATGCTCCTATAAAGAGCATATATTTCACACTAATATTACTGGAGTATTTATACACTTACCCCTGTCAATGTTGAGTACAATGTAGGTAGAAACCTTGTGCAATAAAAAACGCTTAACATTATATTTTCAAACGACATATGATGATTGTAATTTTAAAACATCCAGTTAATGGTCAATATTTTCATTTCACTATTTATAAAATTATTATTTTGATATAATAATAATTTAGTATTCATGAAGTATTATTTTTTTTAATTATTATTAGTGTGCTGAGGTGTGTGAACAACAGAAGACTGAGTTCCGACAAGCTGTGGAGGACCTACAGACTAAACTAACAGAGACTATCGTAGGGAGGGACTCAGTCCTGGAAATGAGGTTAGTTTTAGACGGTGGCCTTAAACACTTTGGCTTCATTGTTAACTACATTAAAGGTTATTCATCACTTTGTTCAATTATAACAGTAATAATAATAATAATGATGATAATAATAATAATAATAATAATAATTATAATAATAATAATAATAATACCAGTAATAATAATATTTTTTTAAATATTTTTATATCTTGTGATATTATATTCAAAATATTTCTGCAGTTTTCACCTGTAAGTAGGAACAAAACGTTCCTGCTGGACGATTGTTTGAAATAAAGTAAAATAAAAATATAAAATAAATATGGTATTGGTCAATATATCATATTGATCTTTGTCTTTATAGTTTTGGATTATTGTTGGAGTAAATAATTTTTAACTACTTTATTGAATTATAATCATTCATATGTATTATATTGGTATACTAATTAATAATTAGTATAGTAATACTATAGTTAGTAGCCCTATACTATAATTAGTAGCCCTATTATAGGGCACTACATTAAAAACCTTTATATTATAATTATTTATTAATATTTAAAATCTAGTTATGAATAAATATTCATTACAGTTTTTAATAAATGTGATGAATAAGTATCTATTGCTTTGTAATTAATGAATATTTATTACTTGTATTAATGAATATTCATCACTCTCTAATCTAGGAGAAAAGAGGCCAATGAACAGGAGAAGTTGATCAACAAGCTTCAGGAAGCATTGAAAGAAGTGGAGAAGGATGCTAAGAGTAATGAAGAGGTTGTTCTGTTTTTCCACAACTATTAAAATATTGAAAAAACTTCACACCCATCCTAAATATCTGATCCTATTCTCTGATGAAGCTCTCTTTTAAAACCTCAGTTCTCTGTACCTAAGCCTTTTTTTAGGCCTATTGATCTTCCTGCAAAGCTGATCCTATGAGAGGGTCAGTGCTCTAAAATTAGCCTTTTTTGAGGCCTAGGGTCTAGAGATTTGTTTTGGCTATAACCAAGCCTGATCCTCCTTGCAATTGCTAATCCTTTGCAAGGGTCCATGCCTTATAATTCAGCTTTTATGAGGCCTTAGGGTGTGGAGATTTGTTTTGGCTATAACCAAGCCTGATCCTCCTTGCAAAGTCAATCCTCTGAGAGGGCCAATGCCCTATAATTCAGCTTTTATGAGGCCTAGGTTGTGGAGATTTTTTTGGCTATGTAAAAAGTCTTTACTAAGATTGAGCCAAGATTTTGAAAAAGGGAGGTGGGCACTTAACCGCAAAAACCACACTCAACTTGCTCAGACACAGATAAATGAGTCTACATTATTTTTTTATCTACTGTAACTTGATATTTACTAATGTATTGCTAGGCCCGACGTGAAACAGCTTCTAAGCTTGAGGTTTTCCAAAGTAGCCTATCAACAGCAAATGCTGTCCTGAGCCAAATACACCAACAAGCACAAACAGAAGAGGAACGCAGGGGTAAAGAACTACTTTCAAAAGATGCCAGAAAAGGACAGGATATCTGTAGGATTTCCGACATGCTGCAAACACTATTTGAAGACTCCAAAACAGAGATCAGCAAGTTACGAGAAAAATTACTTGAGGAAACATCAAAATTTAACACCGAAAAGGAAAGTTATGAAACACAACTGAAAAATATGCAAACAGAATCCAGAAACAAGTAGGTTATTTTTCTTTTCTTCACTTATAAATAATTGTGTAGATGTCTCTAGGCCTGTTATTTACTCTTTTTTCTAGGTCTATTTTTTTATGATGCAATGGTGAACAATAGCCTGAGGTCAAAAATTGAAGAAGTTATTACTATTACTTTGAACTAAACCATGGACCAAAGAATATGAAGATGCCAACTGAAATATGCTGCTTTTTAAAAATAATTATAATTTATTCACATAGTAGACAATACATAGCTCTTGTTTTTAAATTATAACAAATATAAATAATTGTTTTGTCTTCCTATAGAGTCACTCAGTTGTCAGCAGATCATGAACAACAGATGAATGCTGCCACCGAGAGGGCAATGAATTCAAGAAAACAGTCTCTTAGTCTCCAGTCGCAGCTGACACAGTTACAGTAAGTATAATTACATTATTGTGCTTTTTATCATTGAAATTAATATATATATTATTTGTTTCTTTATTTAACTTCTTTTGGATAGTTTGTTGATAGTGTATAGGGACCTAGTATTATTCGCTTTACAAGTATACATCCATAACCATTATTAATATTTTTCTCATTCCGTTTTTCTAATCTATCTAATCTAATCTGATAATGAATGATCATTATATGTACAAAATGCGGCATGATGATCTTTTCACAGAGAACTGATGCAAGACAAATTGGACCAAAAGGAGGAAGTTGTGAAGAGCTTGGAACAGCAGTTACAACAGGTCAAGCAGACTGACCAAGAGATGTTGACCAATTGGTCTCAGAGGGTATGTTGGAAACAACTGAATGAATTGTGCAAATGAATCTTTTCGCTATATTCCTGGCCCAGTTCTGATTGGTCAGTTGTTAAGTTTGATTGACACTCCAGAAATATCCATTGTAGATTCTGTATTTATTATTTAATGTATATATTATTATTATAGGTTAAGTGTTGAGCATTTGGAAGGAATGAAAGTTATTCACATACATCTCATCTAAAGAATAAATATAATTTAATCAAATTATTCATTTAATGTCCACATTCTCAAATTTTATGTGAAAAATAAGTGTGCCTATGTAATTCGCATATATTGGCACATCACAAATTTGCTACACAAAATTTGATAGAAACCATTATTTTTAAACATACACTCTTCAATTTTAATACATTATCAGCCCAATTTCTCTAGCCAATGTTCGATTGAAAGGTTAGTCAACCAGATTCTCTTCTATTTGACATGAATAAATTCATCATGAATAAATTTATCAAGTGAAAAACAATCTTTAGGGAGTCTGAGTTGTCTGTAGCCCTCAAATCTGTAAGATTTGAACCCAGGCCCTGGGTTTGAAAGCCAAGAAGCTTCTCGAATACCATAGCTCCAATCCTTTAACAGCTGAATTCACTTTTTACAATGTTATTCAGAATAATTATCTGAGCAGTGAGGCTGAACGATACCGAACACAAGTGCAAAGCCTAGAGGCTGAGCGTACCAGTCTGAACACAAAGGTAGAAGAACTCTCAGAACAAATTGACAAACAAAAGGTAACAAAGATTTTTCTTACATGAAGAAAACAAACAAATCAGGATTTACTCGTAGAATTCTAATATTATGATCAGCTAGCAGATTGCAGTACGGTATGAACCAGGAAACAGTGAAATTTCACTGTTCCCTGGGTATGAACAATATTTTACTAACATGAATACCCTGAATTAGTGCTCAAAAGTTATGTTATGGTGGTACAAACACCTGCTGGGTAGATATTGGTACACAGCAATGTTGCTGTGATTATTATAATTATTTTTATTTTTACTATTGCATTCTTAAATTCAGAACTGTATTATTATTGTTCTATTTGTTGTTGCTGATTGTTGTTGTTGTTGTTACAGCTACACTAGCAGAAACTAGAGAAAGCATACATAACTCAAAATTACATTTGGAACTTTTTAATTAAATAAAAAAATGTTGACCAGAAAAGACATAGTCAAAACGAATGGAGATAATACATTTTAAATAGTCCAGAACACCCTTGTTTTTCTACTCAGGATTCCCTGTACAGGGCTGAGGAAGAGATCTCCTCAGGTAGAGAACAAAACAACAGATTGTGGAAGATGCAAGATGAAAGCAGCAAACAATGCGAAGAGCTGCAGGCGCAACTGGAAAACAAACTGATAGAAATCGCTGATCTGCATCGAAGTATGGCGAGTTTGCGAGAGGAGTCCAAGAAAGAGCTAACAGAAAGGGTTTGTTATAAACTTTTTTAATCGATACCTTGTTCAGTTCAAACATTCTCAACCATTTTTGGTCCATGCCTCTATTATTTTCTTATATTTTTCATCTTATTTCTGCGAAGCCCACTATTTGAAGGTTTTAATACTTGTTGGTTACTCACTTGTTCTTACTTTATGGTATTTAAGCCTCCATTTCATTATGTTACATTTCATCATCATCTTCCGTTACTGTGCATAACCTCGGTTGATTATACTCGCACAATGTGTTTGTACATTACTCATATATGTCGGGGTCCAAAGGGAAAAAAAAATAAATATATAAATATGAAAAAATTGAAAAATAAATTAATTGATAAAAATGAAATATAAATCAATAAATAAACACACAATGGTGAATCATTACATATTGGGACAGCACAGTTGTCTCCTGAGGCCTTCCTTACACAGGTGTTCCCATGACGACAGGGCAGTATGCTGGTGTCCAGTTGTGTCCGCCAGGAGCCAGTTCCTCGGCTCTGCAACCGTCCATTGCATGTCAATTTTTTTATTATTTTGTAACATATTTTGTTAGGCCTATATTTACTCACTTCATACCATGTGTTGAACAAGTGAAATAAGTTTAATTGAATTGAAAAATAATGGGCATGGTTCGAGACTACGTAGCCGATGTAAAAAGGCACTTATAGCAGCTATACGTTCGCATCATTCCACAATGACAGAGGCTGGAAATGATGAATATATTTATGCATGAAAGACCATTATATTTTGGATTTATGTTTAAGCAATTGTGTTTGTTTTTTAAAGGTGAATTATGTAGAGAAAGAATTACAGCAATCAGCAAAAGACCAGGCTAATGATTTAAACTCCCAGTGTGAAAACTTCAAACAAATGTACCAGAGGGAAGTTGAGGAAAGAGAGCGACAGAAGGCTATGCTAGACAGACTACAGGTGCATAAGGCTAGGCTAGAGGAAAGCCTGGTGGAGGCACAAAAAGAGCTCCACAAGTGTAACACTGAAAGCCAAGAGTTTAGACGCGGCATAGAAGCAAAGGAGCGAAATTTTGAGGTTCTGAAACAAGAAAGAGAACATTATTTTACTCTATTAGAAGAAAGGAATGAAGAATTAAATGAAATGAAAGCAAAGAATGATCAGTTACTGATAAAGGTTAACGAAGGAGAGAAGCATTTTGAAGCTTTTCGTAAACAGAACACAAACATGTCGCAATGGGTCCTGATGAATAACCAAACAACTAATGTTGTAAAAGAAGAGAGGGAGAAACTGATGAAATTGTTAGAGGAAAAGACTTTCCATATTCAGGAGATGAAATCGGCAAAGGGTGATTTTAAAAAGAGGTTAAAGGAGAGTGAGAAGAAACTTGTTCTACTGAACAATGAGAATGAAGATTTGAAGTTATCTTTAGAGGAGAGGGTAAAGGAAGTAGAAGATGCAACCAAAGAGAAGGAAAAAATGTTTATAGAGTTAAAGGAATCACGATATGAGGTAAGATTCAGTGGGTTCAGACCCCCCCCCCCCTCTCTTGAAATTAAATAGTTACAAATATTCGTTGATTAAAGGGCCTAGATCTAGGCTAGTTTGAAGTCATTAAAAAATTTTGGACCATATAATAATGCAAAACTTTTTTTGGAGGAATGGCTAGCGGATTCCCCCTCTCCCCTTATACATCTGGCTGCAATTTAAAAAAAAGAATCCCCTATTCCAAAACTTTCATCCACCCCAGAAATGAGTCCAGTGATAATTAGTGTGCAGTGAAAGTCTGCATTTAGCTAAACTTGAACCTTAAATCTCAATATTAAAACTACATTTTGTTGACTATACTGTAATGATACAAATTGATATATTTTTTTTTTAAAAGATTGCTTCGTTGACAGAGGACTGTGATCAACTGAAATCAGAATTTAAACTCTTAAACAAAAGAGTTAACCAAGACAAGCAGCGATATAAGTCAAAGGTCACTGCTTTAGATAACGAACTCACTGCTGCACATAGCGCCCTCACAGCTAGCAAGTCCATGGATGCAAAAGGTTTGTAGAATTTTTACATCATTTCTAAGATATGTGAGCCATGCTGCGCACATTACCGAATCAGGGAGAACAGAAACAGTGCCATAGCAATTTCTATTGTATGCTAGTACTTGTCATCGCCTGTTCAGCATCTAGACGAGTGGTGCGTCAGTCGACGGTGCGTCACCATGTCTCATTTCCACAGTTCAGCGAGCATCTACCAGTTACCACTATTTAATAAGCAATTGCTCTATGCTGATCTTTATATTGAAGCAATTGAATTGGACCAAGTCAGTCTTTAGTCTCATTGCATCATTTGATATTATTTTTTTTTTACAGCAATGCAAGTTACTGAGAGTATGCAGAAAGAGATGGCTTCAAAGAGATCTCAGATAGACACACTGCTAAACAAGGTTCACTGGCTTGAAGAAAGCCTTGAGTCAGCGCAGAGGGTAACTAATCTCCTCTTTGTCTGGTGAATTCTAAAAATATATTCATATCTGTTTAATACATTGCAAAATAGAAATAATATATAGTAATGCTTGCGGTACACAACGTGGATATATGTACGTGGTATATTGCAAGCTTCTATCATTCTCTATCATTACTTAGCCATGCAAACCTTCAAACAAAATAGAAATAGACAGCCTAAGATTATTAGTAACAACCTTTCTAGGCCATTTTTTATAACAAAGGTGTCATAGGAGTGATGTTTTTGCCCAGCCTAACTGAATGTTATCGTACTGAATACCCAGTACATTCCCAAATACTTGTGATAAAAATTTACAAGTGATTCAGGTTGGGATCAAACTCATGACCTCCGGATAACTAGCCTGGTGTCATACCCACTAGACCACAAAGTTTGCGCTTAGTGATTAGTGTTGAATCCAATCCAATCCAGCAGGTACTGCAATGCTATAATGAACGTGTGTTGTCCAGCAAATCGAGTCTCTGATGAGATTTGGAGAGTAAAGAACTAATCATTCGTGACCCTTAACAAACCATTAAACCACAAAATATACTTTCAAACTAACAACTGATTGTCATGGTATTCAAAATGTATTGTTTTTTGGAATTTTTTTTTCATGATTTGCAGGATAACAATTCACTGGAGAGCACAAAAGAAAAGTACCACTTGCGACTTTCCAGGCTTGCAGAAGAGTTGGAGAAGCTTAGTCTAGAGCTGGAAGATACCAGGCAACAGAACACCAAACAAGCAGCCTACGTCACCAAACTAGAGCTAGCATTAGACAAGGTATATATTAATGGTCCAGTGCACATGCAATGCCTACCACTATTTTAGAGTTCTGAAGCCTGATTGAATTTGATATCCTAAAATTATGCTGTTTAATTTAATCAATCAATTTTGTTTTGATGTGATTCTTAGACTGCCTCCCTACATGCGGATGTGAAGGCAGCAGCAGAGAGCCAGGAACAAGAGATGACGAGGACTAAACTGAGGTATAGCCTAGAAATAAAGGTACGCATACAAAATCCGACACAGGCCCACAACCAAGATTGCCTAAGGGGATTATCTATGAGAACCAGGGTGGTTATTGTCAATTTAGTAAGCCAGCTTGTAGTTTGAACTTTGCATGCCTGTGTTGAAGGTCAATCAACGTAAACCTTTAACAACACACACATATGCTGTGTATATCAATTGACCTTTTTGATACGGACTTGCGCAAATCACACTACGAAGGAGTGTATTTGGTAATTGTGTGTTTCATGTAAATTGAAGAGCGTAATTTAATCCATGATGATAAGATTTAAATTAAACAAAAATTTTAAAAATAGATGGATAGAAAACATTAAAATAAAAAGTTTTAATTCTAAGATTTAGACTGCCCAACTGAGCTTAATCTGATAAGGATGAATCAGATTAATATCTCTTTAAATTTCAATTTAAATTTGAACGTTAAATTTGCGTTATTAAAAATATGTATACATATATAAAAAGCAGACATAGGCTATAAAACATTGAAGAATCAATCAATCAATCAGCAAATAAAAAATATAACAATTACAAGGGTTTGAGTAAAAAAGGCAAAAACATACAACCATCAAAATATGAAAGGGAATTACAAAGAAACCGAATAGTCATCCTAAAAGCTCAGGATCTAAAAATACAAAAATGATTTACATTGAAAAAAAACATTATTAAAGTAATCTATTTTACTAAATTTATTGTTATATAAATTATTTAGTTTGTTTATGATACCACACTGATTATCTGCTTGAATTATTACTTATTTCTTTATCATGCAAAATAACGATTTTAATTCTGGTTTTAGGAGCTACAACAGGCTCTTGAAACTGCTCTTAAGTCAAACAACACTCTCAGACAATCTCCAAAGAAGACTGCAGTGAAGGAGGCCACCACTAAACCAACATTGAAATCGAAAACTACTAGAACAGAATTGTCAAAGCCATCATTAAGGAAAACGGGAAAGAAACAATTGAAAACAGCAGAAAGTGTGGACATTTCTACGAACAAGGAGAAAAGGGTACAGAGAATGCCAAAGAAAGAATGTTAAAATATAAATAATAATAAATCTCATTAGAGATTTGAGAGTTTATATTTCAAAATTACAAACGTTTTATAAACTTTTAACAGATTATATTATTTTAATGATTTTTTTTTAAATCAGAAACCTGAAGGTGAAATGAACAGTGAGCTGCGAGACCTTCTAAAAGAAATGAAAGCAATGATTTCGACTGGGATTGGGCACCAGACAAGAGACCCGATTAACACCAACCACAGCAACTCACAACAAAATACCAGGTACTCTACTTTAAACCGTTTCTGTGGTGTATTTAAGGGGAACCCCTTCAAAAATTTGATACTGCACATTGTATTTGTAATTTAGTGGGTTCAGTAATTTTTGGATCTGGTTCCACAAGGCCCCAATAAGGAGCAGATCTAGGTGGTTGGCAGGTGGGTGGTGGTGGGCGGAATTTGATCTTGGTTTAAATATGTTTTCTTGAAGCGATGATAGCTGTATGAATACTAAATGAATCAGTAATTAATAGAAAATTTGACTATGAAAGGAAGATATTTTTTATTTTTCAGTCATCCTTCAAATATGGATGTCCTAATGCGTTCATACGACAACCAATCAAATTCAAGAAGTTTACAGACTGGCAAACACTGGTCCCAAAATGAACCCACACTTCATTCAGCCACACCACCTGAGAGACTAACAGGTATTTATGTTATTTATAGAGCATTTTCAGAAGAAATACTGTACTTTGTTTCAATACAAGTGGTATCAGCATGGATGTTTGTCTTAAATTTGTTCAAGCTGAAGTCACACGATCAGTTTTTGTCTTCAAATATCCATCTAGGGTGAAAAAGATTAGTGGGGTGTACCGGGTTTGAGTCTGTGATTTTACTGCGACCCTTGCTTTAACCATGGTCCCCTTGGGTGGGTACCCAAAAAGTACTAAAAGTATAGAACATGTTCTATTTAATTCAATTGACATCTGGAAATCATCAGCCATTCAACAGCCAATCACAATGCAGAACGTATAGACCTTTGGGAAATGGCAGGGTCCTGCATAGGAATAGATCCTGTATCAGTAGACCTTTATTTAGGTTGTCCCTAAAATTCCTATGAGTTAACAAGTTATTTATCAAACAATTTAATACTGTGGAATATCAAGTGTCTACATACGCCTGTCAAAGTGAAAGACTGAACCAAAATTTTGAATATATTTGACCATGTGACTCAAGCTTTGACCATCTGTCTATCATCGACAGAATTGTAACACGTTTGAAAACTACAAGTTACAAGGTTGTTTACATGTTTCATAATACTTAAAGCTGAGAAGTTGGTTGCTAGCCAATTTTTGTGTGTGCGTGTTCAATTGTGCTATATACTTTTTTTTGATAGCAATTGCTCCTCATTAGTTTAATTAAAATAAATACAGTAAACTGAATAAATATACAATTCCCAAACTAATTATTTACAAACACAAAATGCCCATTTTAGATTTTGAGACTTTGGGTTTTCTGGGAACATATCTAATATTATCATATACACACACTTTCAAAGATAATTTCTATATGATTTCCTTTTAGATTTTGAGTTTCCATTGCATTCATCTTCGCCGGTCCATTCTATGGGCCTAAGCCATGAGACAACCAATAATCATCAAGCACTGCCCGAAACCAGCCCTCTGTCCCCTGTTGAAAAGTTACTTCTTCACCAGCCTAAGCCAGTACTTCACCAGCCTAAGGAGCATCTTGTAGAGCATCAGGCATTGCAGACTAGGCCGGAAAAAAGTAGGACTCAACAAAAGTATAATGGATACCCTAGCAAGGCATACTGGGACAGTGATCCTACATCATCAAGTATAACAAGCTCTGATACAGGTACTGTAGGTTCTATGAGTAGTTTTTAACATTTTGAAGGATCCATTCTATAATAGTGATAATATATTAGTTTTTATAGCACAACCAAAGCCTATCATGCCACACTTAGAAGCACATTATTATGCCAGACATTGGTTGAAATACCTATGACACATACTGCATTCTATAATAGCGATAATAATATATTGTTTTTTATATAGCACATACAAAAAGCCTATCACGCCAAAGCCTATAAGCACATTATTGCACCAGTACCAGTACAGACATTGGTTCAAAGAACTATGACACATACTCTGTATCCTAGAAGAATATTCCACAATATTATAGCTAGTTATCTGTGCTTTGACATTTGAATCTAGCAGGTACCCACTTATACTTTTGGGTGGACAAACAAAAAAATGGATAAAGTGCCTAGACCAAGAAGAACAAGGGACCTTTCTAGAACATAATTAAGAAAAGGACCAGGAATATATCCATGTCCCACAAACAGATGTTAAAGATGTACCGAAAAAATCATAAAAAATCATTTTTGAACTTGTCCATTTTGAAGTGACACAAAAAATTATCAACTTGAACATAGAAATTAGTTTATTAAAAAATACGTTACCCATAATTTTACAGCAAATATGATAGAAAACACTGCATTTCATTATTTTTATTTTAAATATCCAGTATAAAAATTAGGGTACACATTTTTTAAATTCAATAATTTCTATGCTATAGATAATTTGTATGTTAGTGCAAAATGAGAAAGTTAATTTAAAAATTGACACTTTTTGTAATTTTAAAGGGACAATACATCTTTAATGTACGTTTACGCTGTCATTTTGTGGGACTTTAGCAATAGTACTTTTTCCCACATTCACAAAGCATAATTGGCCTTGTATCAGACTTTTCATTTCAATACAATTTCGTTTTAATAAAATATTGTTATGATAAAATAAGTTATTGTCATAGTTTTGGTTTCTTGTTTTCATTATACATTATATATGTACACTTCTTCACTGCAGAAATGGCACTCTTAGACCTAAATGTGAATATAATTTTCTTTTTACTATTTTAAAAAATAAGTTATAAAAAAAATGATAATAATAATTTAACAGGGGTGGGCCAGCTGGGACCCCTTGAACCTGTCACTGGATTTATTGTTTACTATTTGTTATTTATTATTGTCATTGCAGATATCGCAGCTACTAATCAACAGCATTCATTGAAAAGACTAGAGGACAAGCTTAAAAGTTTATCAAAAATTGGTGGAAATTTAAAACAGGAAAATAAAGGTATAGAATATCAAGTTAAAATTACAATAAAAAGTGTTTATATGTATTAAGTTCCAACAATCATGTATAATATATAAATTATTATATAAATTTATTATTAATACCAATAATTTATCAATCTATGAATTCTAATAATAATACATGATGATGATAGTTATGATGGAGATGATAATGGTGATGATGAAGATCATGATGATGATGAAGATGATGAAGGTCATGATGATGATGATGATGATAATGATGGTGAAGATGATGATGATGAAGATGTGATGATGATCATGATCATGATCATGATGAAGATCATGATGATGATGATGAAGATCATGATGATGGTGATGATGAAAATCATGATGATGATGATGATAATGATGATGAAGTTCATGATGATGGTCATGATCATGATCGTCATCGTCATTTCATACCCCAGAAGTCTGCTTCTTTGAGGGGTGCCCCATGCAGTGATCAAATTGTTCATCGAGAACTTTTCCTAACATTTGTCAATCCTGCATTACTGATAGAACTTGTGATTTTTCCATATCATCTACTATCATTTTTCCAATTTTTGGCCAAATATCACAAGAACTTTGTATTTCTGATTCCATAAACAACATTTGTTTCTGCCACTTGCCATTCTTGTAACATAATAATAAAATAATAATAACAGTTTTATTTATTCACGGAATCTCATTTCAGTCTTTTACAAAGATTGGTCTTCCAAGAGGCCATGTCCTTAAACTACTACAGCAAACAAAAATTTAAAAGCAAAAGAAAAAAGTACATACTGGTAACTGTAAAGTTTATCTACAACAAATACATGTGCAGTGTACAGTATTTCATAATCTGTTTGTCAACAAAATCAGAAATTGGTGTTGATCTAGTGATTCTGTAGAGTTGTTCATTTTTTATTTTGTACGTTTTTTTGTGTTTTCTTTCCAAGCTTTTACCATATCTGGTGAAATGATGACAATGATGATTGTTATATTACAATAATAATGTCATTTTAAAAGGTACAAATATCCATCTCAGAAATTTGGCTCACAATGCTATTTTCCACTCTTCTTCATTTTTCTTTAATTCATTCATTCATTTTATTTATTATTAATGGATGGAAATTTGATCCAACTTATTTTAAAAATTTAATTCTATAAATTTCACCCACTGATTATAAATAATTGCTTGTTAATTTATATTAATTGATTATCATCTATTAATTATCATGTATTGCTTATTATGAATTACCATGATCCTTCAAGTTACCGATAAACGGAAGTTTTTCTTTTTATTTCGCAACAGCAATGGCATCACTAATTCAAAACCAAGGTGTGAAACTGAAGCAATGCCGCCAACAAGAACAACAACTCAAAGCACCAAAGAAATCGAGGAAGCAGACACGATGATTATTATGAAAAGGGCATAAGTCAGACACAAGTCTAGTCTCATATCATTTGGACTCTATGATTATACAGATATACTTTTATTTTATTTTATTTATTTATTTAGGCACACAACACATGGACTAAGGATTGTCAGTAGCGAATGTATTATCACTGTCTTACTTGTAGGTGAAAAACCCTTGCACAAGTCAAACATACACACACGATGCTTTACACAAACTAAATCTGAGTATGAGGTTTCAAGGGAGTGGATTTGTTTTTGGTCCTGAAAAAAAATACTTCAACAATGACAGGAATTGAACCCAGGACCCTGGGATTGAAAGACAAGCATCTTAACAACCAAGCTATTCAACTCAACTCCCTTTCTGTTGGAAAATGCTCCAAAATTATACAGTAGTAAGACTTCCAAATGAAGAAACACAAATCAAAAGAATTCAGTTTTCACTGATTTACTGACTTTTTACTACAAACATTCATTAATCTATTACAGTACATTTATTCTAAGCAAAGAATGTTAAAGCTCTTTCCACATGATCAAACTGTTGTATGCCCATGTATAGTCATTATGTGCCTATATATGTTCTTGATGTGATGTCATCATGACCATATTTAGGCATATCACATTTTTTACCAAATAACATTTTTGTACAGGGCTTTAGGATTACTATTATGAATGTATGTATTTTTAGACCATTCTGCTAAGCTCTGCATTGGGATATAGTTGCTAAGGTCAACAAATTGACAGCATAAACATACAATATACAATACTTAAGTTAATTATATTTATGTTTATAATTTCTCAATTAAAACAGCTGTAATAAATAATTAATTAACTCATAATTTTTATTAATATTGATTTTATTTGCATTTATGCTTAGTTAAATATATGAGATATTAAACATAGAAACACATTCTTAAGTGATACATATTAAAGGTAAATGTATTTAGAGAAAAAATGTATTCAATACCATAAGAAAAACATGCACTAATTTAAAAAAAAAAAAAAAATTCAGCAGTGCAATACAAAAGTAATCGGACAGAGAGTTTGGGATTAAATCCTGATGATACAAAATTTTTCTCAAAAATTATTGTAAGTATACAAAGTAAGCAATTGCCGCAGAAATGTATAAGTACTAAACTAAGAAAGTATTCCATATCATTAAAACACAATAATCTTCCTAATCTTGTCTAAAGGTGGTGTATATCAAGGGTGGTGCCAGCGGAGGCTGGTGGGGGGTGGGGAGAAGAGAGAAAATAACATATTAGTAGACCTCAAAACCGATTAAATAAGCCTTATTTAATCGGTTTGATTGTCATATTTTTTAGGGGCTTCTCCCCCAGGAACACTTTTGAGAGATTTTGAGCGAGCACGAACACGCCCACTTTTTTTCATCAGGAACATACTGTAGGGCCCCCACCGTCGGAGATCCTGGACCACCATCCCCCGTCGGGCGAATCGATGCGCCACCACTGGTGTATATATATATATATATATTAAATTACTTTTACATGTTATGCAACAAACCTGTTTATATTCATCTAATTTTTAATTTGTACACATACGGTATACATGTTATAAATATTATTTTTCTCAGTTACTTGAATTTCGTATAACATAGCTTATTTATTTATATTTTAGTATAGTTGGTGAGAAAAGTAATAACATAGTGGTATGCAAAGTTAGCACTTAATAACAGATGCTTCATATATGTCTAAATTTTTACAGTATAAATAAAAAATGTTGATTTTGTAAATTTTAATACAGTAGCGTAAAACTGGAATATCTCTGTGGCACAATCCATAGAAAATAGTTTTTATTAAGGAATAAAAATTATTTGTTCAAAGTTTATAAACCTCTAATTCATTTTACTCAGTTGCAACCTTAAACAAACTTACGAATATGTAAAAAATACCGTCGGCCGACGACGTTAGCCTCCTTTTACAATACACAACTTCACCTCTCCTTCACTAGTTTACAAAATGTTTGTTTTATTTATTTACTCTAAGATTATTAATTGCTTTTCCATCATATTTCATTGCTATAGTTGTTTATTGCTAATTGCTAGTTCTTGAGTAGGTAGTAGCTATTATGACAAGTAGCTTATATTGAACACCCCCCCCCCCCAAAAAAAAGTTCTCTTCCCAGTCGCGCCGTTGAAAGTGTCCGAAGCAAAAAATCACGCTCAAGTTGTTAAAAATCACCTAATTTTAGCGCCCCCTCACTTAATTATCGAGCCATCCACCTCCCCCCACTTCCCAATTTCAAGACTCCTAGATACTCCACTAAATACCAATTTCCTGTTACAAAATGTTGATATGTTCTGGTAATCTGGTTAACTGATGTGATTGCTTTGCTGTCTTTAGTCCTTTTCCAAAACATGATATAGTGGCCTTTGATCCTCTAAATCTAGAAAGTGATGGTCTGGAATTACATTATGATTATGTTGTATTGGATCCTTCACAACCTGATATAGATGATGTTGCTCTGCATCTGGAGATCTCTGCTCAACATTTACATCATGTTGATGATTACGTTGTCTTGGATTCAGCTCAACTTGGTATACATGCCATTGATTATCTGTATCAGGTGATCCATGCTCTGGATTCTGCTCTATTTCATACAGATTAACTTTATACTCTGCGTCTGGACATCTCGGTCCAGGATTCACATCGTGTTGGTGATTACGTTGTCTTAGGTTCTGCTCAACTTGAAATAGTTGTCCTTGATCCTCTATTACTTGGAATTCCTGCTCTGGATTTACGTCTGTGTCAGTGATTGCTCGATATAGGTATTCTAGATCCACTTCGTCTGTTGGAGAGTCTTGTCCCTGTTCTTGAGTATCTGGAAACCGATGAAGTTCATGTGAATACCTCTGTTCTTGTTCGTGTTCGTCAGTAAGTCGCCGCGAGGAATCTCGTGCGTGATAGCTATTGTAGATATTTTCTGGTACAGACTCATCAATAAATCCTTGTAATCTAGTGAGTTGTATGTTCTCAACGTCAGTGTTCGTACGCTTTCTGGGACAGGTTACAAGAAGAACAATCACGATGATGATAAAAATATTTGTTGGTAACAAAAGCCAAAGTATTAACAGCTCCCGTCGGAATGACCGGTCCGAAGGCTGTTCAGCCACATTAATGCTTGTATTAGCAGTTGCATAAAAATTGTATTTATTAGAAACGTTACAGATGATGTGCTGCCGGTCATTTTCAGGGCGAATATTGTCGATACAGTACTGATTTGAACCTGTAGGCCCAGGTATATCATTATTTTTATAATCACTTCTTGACCACGAGTAGTCAATACCCAGAAGACTGCATGCAGTAACGATACAGACGAAGCACGCCCGGTCACCAGGATAGAAAGGTGTACGGCTAAGTGGAAGAACTTGAACGGATGTTGTTGGGAAAACGTGGATGATATTTGTAATACATTTTCTTTCTAGATCCATCCCTCTTGTAATTAATTTTGTTTCACAAATGAAATACACAAAGTCATCATCACTAGTGATGGTGTAGACGTAACTTAATATAATTTTTGAAAATTCCTGTCGGTCTCTTGTTTCTAGATGACGTTGTTTGTTATCATACATTGACAAGCTTAGGTTAGATGATGGGAGCCCTGTTTCTGAAACACACGTCACATTTAATGAATCACCAACTGCTGCGAACACGGGCATTTCACTGCAGTTTGGGTTTGTTAGCTGTAGGCCTAATGGAACAACTTCCAGCTTTGTATTGCGTGTGATATTTGTTTCTGCTACATAACACTTGTAAACCCCAGCGTCAACTTGACCAACATGAGCTATTGACAGCGTACTTATTGTGCGATATGTTTCATTTGATTTACACGTTTTGTTGAATACAGACACACTGAAATTACTCTGGCTTGAGTTTAACTGATGATTCAACTGATTATGTATATTAACCATCCAAACCGTGTCTGTACTCCACAGCACAAAATTTCGTTCCAGTGTGCAACTTGTGGTGCATCTGAGCATAGCATTTTCTCCTTCATAAGCCGTGACAACTGATGTTCCCTCAATCTCGACACAGTGTGCACACAACAACTTTAACATAAAACACAACAACATAACCAATGTTCCAATACCTGCCATGTTGTTCCTTGGTATACGAAATCACAAAATAACTTCTGATCTGCGATAACCTTCGTCAGGCAAATGATAAATGGTATTGTATATCGCGTACCAAGTTATGATGTATCTCTGTATTAAACTTTGTATTCGAGCTCAAACTGAAAGATACAGTAGACTTAATCACGAATAAACCTATTAAATGTAGGCCTAGTGTTGTTTTTTCTTCCGCTTCGAAAGTCACATTTGAAATACATCTAATGAGACAAAACTTACAAGTTTTACTTTCATTTATATACATCGATGTATTTAGTGATAGACCTATTGCATTGAAATGAAGGCAATTGTTGCTAATTGAACATGACAAATCTATGATTGTATTGTATCGTGATGTACTTTCTTGATGAACCTTTGAAGATCTATCTTACTTATCCTTGTCACCTTTCCAGAGCATAGGCCACCAAATTCGGAACTCCATCTAATATATTATAGATATACGAGCAGTGCTGCCTGTGCAAAGCATTGGGGCCCAGGACTATTAGAGGCCCATTCATAAATAGACCTAAAAATAATTAAATAATAATTTCCAATTTAATTTTGAAAAAAAAAAACGGGCAGCTGGCCCCTCAATAATATTCAGTTTTTAGAGGAGTAATTAATTTTTGTTTTGTTTATTCCCCGACAATATTTACTCGTCTTCCCCGACGTGGGGAGGGTGGGGTGAGGGTGGGGACTATAGCCCCCCAGTCCCTCTGGGGGCCACCACTGTAGTGTATTCAAGGGAGCCACAGCCGGCCGGCCAGACCCCGTATATTTTCAAATTATAAAAAACTTATGTTCATTATATTGTAAGTCTGAGAGTGCCATTTTCGGCCATCTAGAGTTGCTATAATCATACATTTTCTTACCTCAGCTCCAGTTATGGCATGGCTGAGGTAGTCTTCATTCTCCACTACCTTTGAAAATCTCTCCCTAGCCGGCCCCCTCTATTAGAATTACCTGATTCGCAACTGCACTGGTTTAATTTTACGTGTCACCAATTTTCTCAATAGCTTAGAAGACCCGCTGAGACCGAATATGCTCCTCTTAAAATAGTTACGAATCTGATTATCATTAGTATTTATTACTAGCCTAGGCCTTTAGAAGTAGGGGGAAGAGAAGCACTTCTTACGATGAACTTTTTGAGAACTGAGAGAATTCCCCTCTCACATCAAAGGGTCCGGCAATTAATCTTGCACTGAGCCCTTTAGCTACGCCGCTAGCGCCTGCCCTCCCTTCCCCGATTCCTAGATATACGCCACTAGACAACATTTTTCTGTTCCAAAATGTCAAAATGTTCTGGTAATCTGGTTGACGATCGTGGTTGATTTCACTGCTGTCTTTAGTCTTTTTCCAAAACATGATATAGAGGTCTTTGATCCTCTAAATCTAGAGAGTGATAGTCCACTGGTGGATGGTCTGGATTTACATCATGATTATGTTGTATTGGATCCTGCACAACCGGATATAGATGTCCTTGATTATTTGCATCTGGAGATTTCTGCTCTAAATGTTGATGATTATGTTGGCTTGGATTCAGCTCAACCTAGTAGAAATGCCATTGATCATCTGCATATATATGCTCCGGATTCTGCTCTCTTTCATACAGATTCCCTTTATACTCTACGTCTGGAGATCTCAGTCCAGGACATTCATCGTGTTGGTGATGACGTTGTCTTAGATTCTGCTCAACTTGAAATAGCTGTTCTTGATCCTCTACTACTTGAAATTCCTGCTCTGGATTTACGTCTGTGTCAATGATTGCTTGATATAGGTATTCTAGATCCATTTCGTCTGTTGGAGAGTCTTGTCCCTGTTCTTGGGTATCTGGAAACCGATGACATTCATGTGAATACCACTGTTCTTGTACGGGTTCGTCAGTATGTCGCGAGGAATCTCGTGCGTCATAGCTATTGTAGATATTTTGTGGTACAGAATCATCAATAAATCCTTGTAATATAGTGAGTTGTATGTTCTCAACGTTACTGTTCTTACGCGTTCTTGGAAAGGTCACAAGGAGAATAATCACAGTGATGATGACAATATTTGTTGGTAATAAAAGCCAAACTAGTAACAGCTCCCACCGGAATGACCGGTCCGAAGGCTGTACAGCCACATTAATGCTTGTATTACCAGTTGCGTAAACATTGTATTTATTAGAAACGTTACAGATGATTAGCTGCTGGTCATTTTCTAGGCGAATCTCGTCTATACAGTACTGATTTGATCCCAGATGTGTCTCATTATTTTCATAACCACTACTTGACCACGAGTATTCAACACCCAGTAGACTGCCTGTAGTGATGAGGCAGACGAAGCAGGCCTCGTCACCAGGATAGAAAGGTGTTTGGCTAATTGGAAGAACTTGAACAGACGTAGATTCAATAACGTGGATGGTGTTTGTTATACATTTGCATTCAAGATCCATCCCTCTTGTAATTAATATTTAGTTTCACAGATGAAATACAGAAATTCATCATCGCAAGTAATAGTGTAGACGTCACTTAATGTAATTTTTGTAGAATATTGTCGAATTGATTTTAACTTACGTTGTTTATGGTCATACATTGAAAGGCTTATGTGGATAGTTGATGAAACCTCATCAACTATCCACACGTCACGTCACTGTCACCATAGGCGTAGATCCCGGGGGAGATGGGGGATATATCCCCCCAATATCTGACAAGGGGGGATGGTCCATTGTATCATCCCCCCCCCAATATTTTGACTATATATGGGATAAAATGGAGCTTTACACACTTCAAAAGACTGTCACCGAAATAATTCGCACTGTCTTATGCGCTTACAAAGATGAAAATTAGCATAATGTATTAATGTTGATAACAAAATTATTTTATCTGGTACCAATCTAAGCTCTTCTTTCCTTAGATGTTAGATGTGCTTGCAAAAGAGAGCCACATTTCCCACTGAAGGGTGTGTACGACATCAGTAATGTTATGTCAATTCCAAGAATGTTTAAGGTTATATCGGTTGATGAGGAATTTATTTATTAGGCCTATATAGCAAACTGCATCAATTTATTTCGCAAAAACAAGGTTTCCAGCTTCAGAGGGGACACATCCCCTGTCCGCACAAGGGCACACATTGGCGCTAATACCAGGCGCGTAACAGGGGTCTTGGGTAAGAGTGGGTATTTATTTTCCCGGTTAGTAATTTACCATACCCACCCCACCCCCCTCCTCATATAGAAAACAATATGACATAGGGCTTATCTTATTTATAATATAGGCCACACACTGTGTTTGAAACTAAATATAAGCATTTTCATCATGGTTTTATTTATTACAAACATATTCTTTCACCATCAATACACATTGAGGCGCTTCTTTTAGGTTAAAATGATCTTTATCTTAAATTTTTCTTTCTTGAGTTTGGGACTATTATGTGTTTAAAACTTAAAAGGATAACCCTAAAAAAAAAATCCTTAGTAAATGCGCGCGAAGCGCTCAAAAAGTTTTTGTGTTTTTAATTCTAATTTCGTCGGAATTGATCAAAACTCCCTAAAATGTGCAATTTATAGAGGAAATTGGGCTACCGTAACAAGAAATGCGCACGAAGCGCGCGAAATTTAAGGATTTTAGGTACTTTCAGAGGATGAAAAGGGCATTTATCAAGGGGTGGGGAAAGATTTTGCAAAAATGGATATTTTCTCCTTGTCCCCCGGTGTTTTTAATTCTAATTTCGTCGGAATTGATTCAAAATCCCTAAAATGTGCAATTTTTAGAGGAAATTGTCCTACTCTGACAAGAAATTTGAGATTTTTAGGCACTTCAGGGGATGAAAAGGGCATTTATAAAGGGGTGGGAAATATTTTCCCCTTGTTCCCCGGTGGTTAGCCTACGCCATCTGGCAGCTTAGATCAAAGGAGTTAAGTGGAGAAGAGGTTGCAGGGTGTTGTGAGTCTGGTCATTATGATATCTTCCTTTTTATTCTTGTCTTTATTTTTCTCTTCTCTTTTTCTTTTTCTTTCCCTTTCTTTTCCTCTTCTTTCTCTTTCCCTCCCTCTCCCTTCTTTCTTTTCTCTTATTACCCAGCCCGGTATGACAGCTTGGTCAGCCCGGTAAAAACCGTCAGGGGAGGGGCAGTTTCTCCACCCCCCCCGCCTGTTACGACACTGGCTAACACGCCAATCATCCCCCACCCCCCAATGAAAAATATTTTTCTACGCCACTGACTGTCACTAGGTCACCAACGACTGCAAGCGTAGGCATTTGACTGCAATTTCGCTTCGTTAGCCATAATGGTACGACTTCAAGCTCTATATGTTTTTCACGTTTGTCTCTGGTACATATCACGTATAAAATCCAGCATCAGCTTGACCAACACCAACTATCGATAGCGTACTTGATGTGCGATTCGATGTTTCATTGCATTGCATGCTTCTTTGACCACCGATAAACTAATATTGCTCTGACGTGAGCCCAAGTAATGACCATTCAATCTATTAAATATGTCAACAATCCACACTTCAGATGTTTCCCATATTATAAAGATTTCTTCCATAGAGCAACTTGTGTTACAACTGAGCGTAGCATTTTCTCCTTCATAAGCCGTGACAACTGATGTTCCCTCAATCTCGACACAGGGTGCACAATACAACTTTAACATGAAACAATCACGAATCACCTTTTGAGGGTACTGTTGCTTTTCCTTCTGCTTCGAAAGTCACATTTGAAATACATCCAATGAGACAAAATTTACAAGTTTTACTTTCATTTACATACATCAATGTATTGAAATAAGGCAATTATTGCTAATTGAACATGACAAATTTATATGATTGTATTGTACGATCTTGATGTACTTTCGTGATGAAACTTTGAAGACCTATCTTACACAAGACCATTTTGGTATTTTGACAAAAAAAAAGGGTCAAAACAAGGTATTTTGACAAAAAAAGTTTTTATACCCATATACAGTATAGTCATGATGTTCCAATATATAAAAGATAGATATTTTCCCCTTGTTCCCCGGTGGTTAGCCTACGCCATCTGGCAGCTTAGATCAAAGGAGTTAAGTGGAGAAGAGGTTGCAGGGTGTTGTGAGTCTGGTCATTATGATATCTTCTTTTTTATTCTTGTCTTTATTTTTCTCTCCTCTTTTTCCTTTCCTTTTTCCTTTCCTTTTCTCTTCCTCTTCTTTCTCTTTTCCTCCCTCTACCCTCTTTCTTTTCTCTTATTACCCAGCCCGGTACGACGGCTAGATCAGCCCGGTAAAAACCGTCCGGGGCCCCGCCTGTTACGCCACTGTTTGCAGGGAATGTATCTGTCGGTCCGTCTTTTCGCTCTTGTTTTTCTATATAGACCCGTCTTTTCTTGATAGGCCTACCTTTAAGCTCTCCATTTCACTATGTTCATGTTTTCTGATGTAGGTCACAGCAGAACAATTGTAACGATGAAACCGACATTTGTTGCTAACAAAATCCAAAGTAACATCTAAACGACTGACCTGACGAAGGAGTTGTCGTAGTAAAGGCTGCATTACAACATTAATGCTTGTATCAGTTGCATACATTTGGTATTTATTAGAAACGTTGATGATAAGCTGCTGGTCTTCTCCTGGCCGAATCTCATCGATACAGTGTTGATTTGTTCCCGGATGTATCTTATTATTTTTTCATGATCACTTCTTGACCACGAGTAGGCCTAGTCAACACCCAGGAGACTGTAGCCTGTAGTGACAACGCAGACGAAACACGCCTGGTCACCAGGAGAGAAAGGTGTGCAGCTAAGTGGAAGAACCTGAACGGATATTGTTGGAATAACATGGATGGTATTTGTAATAAATTTTCTTTCTACATCAGGGGCGTACGGTGAAAAATGTAAGGGGGAAGGGTCGAAACGAAAGCGCAGGGGGCAAGCTGAACTCGGAGCAATTTAGCAAAGCTTTCAGAATTCGCGGGGTGCGTTTGTGAGTGAAGCGAGCATATTTAAAGGGCACTTTCTTTAAAAGGGGGGGGGGGAGTCGAAAAATTAAATTAAAAGGGGGGGGGGGAGTCGACCGCGCCCATCGACTCCCCCCCCCCACGGTACGTCCCTGTACATCCCTTCCACTAGTAATTAACTTAGTTTCGCAGATGAAATACACGTCGTCATCACCAGTGATGGTGTAGACGTGACTTAATGTAGTTGGATGAATCTTGTCGGTTCATTGTTTTTAAAATACGTTATTTATGTCATACATTGACCAGATTAGGCGAGTTCTTGCTGAAATGCCAGTCTGTAAAACACACGTTAGTGTCACATCACCAACGACTGCAAACACAGGCATTTGACTATAGTTTGGGTTTGTTAGCCATAAAACTTCAAGTTCTATAGTGTGTTTGACGACTGCTTCTGCTACATTTCACATAAAACCCAGCATCAGCTTGATACACACCAACTATCGACAGCGTACTTGATGTGCGATGCAATGTTTCGTTTGCATTGCATGTTTCGTGGAGTACCGACACACTAAAATTGCTCTGACATGATCCCAATAAACGATCATTCAATATGTTAAATATACTAAAAATCCACACTTCAAATGTAAACCACAGTATAATAACTTCTTCCACTAAAAAACTGGTAGTACAACTGATAGCATTCTCTCCTGCATAAGCGTAACAAATGATGTTCCCTCAATCTCGACACAGCGTGCACAATGCAACGTCAACACAAACAACACTGTCAACAATATTCTGATACCTTCCAGTTTTTAACTCAGTTAATTTAGGAAGTTTATGTTTATACTGTAAACCGGGTTGCGTGATAGATAGTGACAAAAAATCACCTTTGGTTTTTCTTTCCTCATTAGTGGTTGTATTTTCATTGATATCGATGTGTTGACATATTGAGGCCATGAGATGGAAAGCAAGTATCAATATCTGATAGAACACGAGGAGATAGTTTATTTCGTAAAATTTATGACGTCATTCAAATAATGTCGTTCAGCGATCTAAATGATGTCCAAACAATTCACAAAGCAAACGTCATGATGATTGATAAGGTATTGACTAAAATAATAAACATATTATTGAACAATTTATGGCAATAATGCAAGTACTTGTAATACAGTACACGACTTGCTACGGTGGGGGGGGGGGGGCCCGGGGAGAAAAAAATGTTATGTATTTTCTACATATTACTAGACTATCTACTTATAAAATATATTAAATAAGCCTCTGAAACCCCTAAATTTTTATAAAACTTTCGAGACATTTTGAACGACGCCCGACCACGCCCACCTAGGGCAACCCAAGAATATTTCCCACAAAAAATTTTACCTTGTCCCTCATTTTCCCCCGCCCCCGGACCCAACGTTTCAGACGCTGGCACCGCCACTGTTCCCATGCATGTTGATAACCAGAATAAAGAAAGTATCCTCGTGCAGACGTTCTTTAAATTTATATGAAAGGGAACTAAAATGATATTAGTTAAATATACCGGGTAATGACAAAAATATCCAGTCATGGTATTAGGCCTAATTCATGTTCGTTCAGATTACTTTTCAAAATAATTCACGCGCCCTCCATGTCTTCTTTCGGTTCTGCCTCTGTGAAAATACCATATTAAGTTGTTTATATTTTTTAGAATTATCAGTACACATAGGCCTACACACATTTTAAATGCAATATATTTTATTTAATTATATTTTATGCCATAGGCCTATATTTATGCATCAAGCATTAGTACTAAATAATATGTAAACAGGGAGATTTCGATTGGCGCGACAATGTAACTCTAAAACGGATTCACTCATCCTTGACCGTCCTACGTTCTCTGCACAACGTACATTCTGGGCAAATTGCGCCTTAAGCTGGATTTCAACTAGGCAAATTTATTCGCGCGAATCAAAGCGTCGGTTCGCTTCCTGAGCTCTGATTGGTTGCGCATTTCTTCGCTTCGCAAAAACTCCGATAGAAATTGAACGCGCATGCGCATGAACCGACGCTTTCGATTCGCGCGAATAAATTCGCCTGGTGGAAAACCGGCTTTAGAAGATTCTTAGTGGCGTCATTGTCCTACAATCGTGCAATAGAAAGCTCCTTACTATCTTAAATATCTGGCTTGTACAAAAAAAAATCAAAATGTATTTACTGTATGTTAAAAAATTCCTTTATAACCTACGTTTCGATCTGTTACAACATAGCCTTTTAATTTAATATCACAAATGTTTTTTGAAGGCTACTTAACTCGAATTTGCCCATTCTTGATGTTAAGGTTAGAGTGCTCCCGCACTAATCATCACAAAAGTCTGTGTAAACAAATCGGCGTTCTACCGCCTAAATATCCAGGGCCTTTAAATTATTATATTTTTTAAATATTTAGACGAGGAAAATAAGAATCTAAAATAGTTATTCAGAGATAACATATTTAGTCACAATTTGCTAATATTAAATCTTATATTTCTTTAACTTTAAACCTTCACTAATATGATAGTACTACTAGCATAATATTCTGATATATAATGAGGTTGCTTAAATCATTTTAAAATATTATTTTTATATCGAAAACTGTCAGGCTCGCGTACAATTTGGCTTTCGGGCCACAGATTGCGACCCGGATTTTTATGTGTTTTTAATGGGTTTTTTTTACAATAAAGTGAATTGAATGAATAATCTAATGAAAGACGTTGTTCAGTGTATCGCAAATTATGGTACTCCAACTTGTTTTCTCTGAAAACAAAATTAACTACATAGGCCTATATTATATAATTTTTTAGAATGAAATATAGAGTATATACATATTTGTTATCTGAAATAATTTCTAGGTCAAAACCTACAACATTTAATTCAATCAATCGATCATACACTTATTAAGCAAGTACTTAACAGTTACAAGTCATTGTATTAAGATTAGGTTTGTTATTGTTGTTAATTAAGACATTTACAACCAATCACATTATTATCTACTTCACCATTCCGAGTTGACATGACCAACACATAATTGTGGGATGGTATCTCTGACTTTTAGGGGACTACAGCCCCCGTCGGGGAGGCTTTGCCCCGTCGGGAAAATCCTGACGCCGCCACAGACTGGTGGGCGATCAATCAGTTTAGGCTATTCAATTTTAAGTTCATCTTAGTTTAAACAAATAATTATATTTTGTAGTTCTCACAATTGACTTTATTCGAATGTATTGTTATTATTATTGTTATTATTATTATTACTGTATTTAATTGTTCTTAGTGTTATTTTTAATAATGATATTATTATTCTTATTTACATTATCATCATGTTGAGAATGGAACTCTAGAGGGATATTAAAAAGCACATGCATATTAATTAGGCACATGCATATTAAACGAGGAAACACGTCATAATATTTGACCCTGGGAGATAAGGGCGTAAATTTTGTCCAGGTCTCGATGGAGAGCAGACGTCTCTAGGGAGGCCTAAGTTAAGGGCCTAAGATAAGTAAAGCCGAGTTGGACAAGGTCCATGAAGACTGGCTAATGTTGAATGCAGGCAGATATGTGCTATATAAGGTGACAAACTATAAGGTTTCGGTCATAATTAGCAGCAGTAAGTTAATTATTTATATTGCATTGTATTATAGCAGGCCTAATGACGTGTATTGTGCAGGGTTAAAATGGTAATGTTACCTCATGCTAATGACGTTCAAAGCGAACTTATAGAATTGTTGAAATGAGATCGGACCTAAGCAAATATTGAATATATATAGAGAAGCATAATTATTGCTAGGCCTATTTTGCAATTTATTATTTTAGCTCGTTAATTGTAGAATACGATGTGGGGCGTGTCTCTAGAAAAATGTACCATTTTGTTTATAGGTAGCCTCTAAATTATGCTCACTCATGGATTAAAAAAGGTGTTTCAATGAGTCAAGTGAATGACGATAGAAATGAAGAAGGAAGAAAATAAACAGATTTTTGTAACTTATCTGATGAAGTGTGTCGTTTTGTTGGTGTCAATTTGATATCGTTAGTAATTTCATAATTTTACATTTAAATACAATGGACTTAGGAATGATATTTTGATGATTATGATGCTGTCCATGATGATGATAATGAAATTCATCTTTTAGAGTTTAGATAAATAGTTTCCTATATTTCACTTCGCAATTTTATATGTAAATACAGTAGTTTTAACCATCGGGCTTTTTAACTGTATTATTTGGAAGTTACCAATTGATAGTGTTGGTGATGGCAGCGTTGTATATTGGATTATGTTCAATCTGATGTGATTTCTCTTGATCATCTGCATTTGATCTTGGTACAGGACTTACATTCGATTCAACAATGGACTGATATTGAGGTTGTGGGTTCGATGCAGTTGATTCATATTCCTGGTACTCTGCATCTGCTGAAGGTCTCGGTCCAGTCCTTCGGCCCACGCCTAATTCCTTGTCAACTATAGATTGGTAATGAGGTTCTAGGGTTGATGTGGCTGGCGATTCATATTCCTGGTATTCTGCTTCTGAATATCTCGGACCTGGACTTAGACATACTTTTTTGTCAACTACGGATTGATATTGAGGTTCTAAGTTCGATACAGCTGCTGGCGATTCATATTGCTGATCTGAATCTGAAGATCTCGGTCCATGGCCTTTATGTGAATACCGCTGATCTTTGTCTGGAGACTGCTGTCCTGGAATGTGTTCATCATTAAGCCTAAGTTGTGAAGGATGTATTTGTCGGTCGTAGCCATCGTGTCCGAGTAATCTAGATAACTGCAAACTCTTGATTTTAGTGTGTTCGCGTTTGTTGAGGCGGGTCGCAAGAAGAACAATCACAATAATGAAGGCGATATCAGTTGCTAATAGAATCCAATTTAACAGCCCCCATTTAAATGACTGATCGGATGAAGAAAGTGTCGTAGGTTGCACTACTACATTAATGCTTGCATTACCAGTTGCATACGGTTGGTATTTATTAGAAACGTTACAGATTATTAACTGCAAGTCATCTTCTGGGCGAATCTCATCGATACAGTACTTATTTGTTCCCGGATGTATCTCATTTTTACGATCACTTCTTGACCAAGAGTATTCAACATCCAGGTGGCTACCTGTCGTGATGACGCAGATGAAGCAGATCTGGTTACCAGGATTAAAAGGTGTTTCGTTTAATGGAAGAACTTCAACTGATGATGTTGGAATAACGAGGAGAGTATCTGTAATACACCTTCTTTTCTGATTCCTCAAACTGTAACGCCATATGTATTTGATTTCACAGATAAAATAGAGGAAGTCATCATCACTAGTTATAGTATAAGTGTAACTTAAAATAGCTTTTGATTGCTTCATTGCTTTTGTTGCACGTTCCTTATGGTCATACATGATCAAACTTAACTTGGCACTTAATTGGAATTCAGTAGGTTCTAATACACACGACACGCTCACTATATCACCAGCAACGGCAAAAATTGGTATTTGGCTGCAGGTTGGAAGCAATAAGGGAACCACTTTCAGCTCGATGTAGCTTGAGACATTTTGTCCGATTACCTCGCATTCATATGTTCCAGAGTCAGCTTAAATGACATCAGATAATATAAAATAATATCTCACTTGGAATCCTTCACTTTCTCTAGTTCCTGTACACTCTCGTTTGCGTGTATATTCTCTGCTGTTATGATTACGTGAATGGAAGAGATCAGCATTTGATTTAAGATGAGGTGATGTCCACGCTATGTCGAAAAAATAAGTAGAGCAACTAGTATAACATTCAAGATTAGCACTCTCTCCTTCGTAAATCGTGACATTAGCTCTTCCCATTATCCCAACACAAGCTGCACATTGCCACTTCAACACTAAGCTCAGCAGTATTATCAGTATTCTGGTACCCGCCATTTTGTACGCAACTTGGTAACTTCCCTTGAATAATTCTCTTATGTGATCAGTGGCTCAATTCGTCGCTCACATCACGAACTAACACAATCAAAGTAGATTGTGTTAGTTCGTGAAATCAGAGTAGCGCGTCAAAACGAGCGCGTATTGGTTGTCAAGCAATTTTGTATTCTTTACCACACAAAAAGTCCTTAACGACAACAGCGCGTATTTTGACGCGCTTTGTTTATTTCACGAACTAACACAATTGAATTTAATTGTGTTAGTTCGTGATGTGAGCGACGAATTGTAGCAGGACTGGCGTGACAGGAGCATATAAATCTCTTTATATCCTTCATTTATGCAACGTCATTCTGTTCATAAACCGAAACAAAACGAATTAACAGAGACTTTTAACATAAACCAACAGGCTGTTACTAAAAGCTTGTTAAAAGTTCGTACCAAACTATGTCCAATCGATAGGGATGATGATGATAGTGATGATTATGATGATAAAAATGTCTGATAATGGTGATATTGATGATTGTTATAAATTGTATAATGTTGAAGTAGCTGTCATTTTCTACTTTAGATAATCTTCGTCCTGGATGTATATCATATTGTGTCATGTATGAATGCTCAATAAAAGTAAATAATATTGTTAAAAGAAAACCACTTAATAATAATCACTGGGGGGCAGTTTAGTAGAGCTGCAAAGGAGAATAATCGTTCATTTTGGAAGCATCAAACTTCCACATTGGTACTATGACACCCGGTCATTAATAAAATAGACCCCACAAATAACGCCACCTAATGGCGGCCATCTTGAATTTCAAAATGGCCGTCAAGATATTTGATTTTTATCAATATCTTCATGTTTAAAGGACCTAGCACTGTCAATCAAAGGTCTTTATCTATGTTTTTAATATCAGGGAGTATCATGAAATCATCAGAAATTATGTTAGATGACCGCTATAATGGATTTAAAAATGGCTGCCAACAAGTTCTTTTTTCAATTGTATGAACAAGTTTCTCGAAAGTATAGCCTCTTACTATCTCAGTGACCTACGATAAATTCGCAGATGTCACTCCCACATACTCCTCTCATACGACTTATATTAAAGTACACACACACACGTACACCCACATCCACACACCTGTCTCTTATACACATCTAGATGTGTATAAGAGACAGATTTAGTTGAGTAAAAATTGTTTGCAGTTTCTTTAGAAAACGAAGGGCCTTTGTGACCAGTGTAGAGCGAATTGGTGAGAAGATTTTTGCTAAATCTCCAAAAATTAGCACGGTATAGTTTTTCCTCATATTGGGTTGATCTCCTTTTCTCATTATTGGTATGGGTTTTTTTAAAATAGTCATAGACTTTCAAGGCCTTGAAGAATTCCACTTTCGATTCCTGAGTTGAATCTTTCCTAAAGGCCTTTCTTCTCAGCTTGTTCTTTATTTTCCTAGCTTCCAACATCGTTTTAGGATAACGGCGTAGATAATAATTTGCTTCTTTGGTAGCTTCCGTCCTAGGGATATTTTTAATGAACTCGGGGTTCTCCCGAAAATATTCGTCCAACACGGTTGTAAAACAGAGGCCTGCGTCTTGTGGACTCAATTCACCAGTTGATAATGCATGGTGGATAGGACTAAGTCTCATGTCTGTCTCTTATACACATCTAGATGTGTATAAGAGACAGCACACCAACCCACTAAAACAAAAACGCCTCCCTCGAAAAAAAATCTCAACAACCAAACAAAAAAAACACCAACCATTCCTTCCCAACAATAAACGAAATAAATGCAATGTTGAATATTATCTAACATCTAAGGAAAGAAGAGCTTAGATTGGTACCAGATAAAATCATTTTGTTATCAACATTAATACATTATGCTAATTTATTAAGTGTGTGCAATTTATTTCTGTGACAGTCTTTTGAAGTGTGTAAAGCTCCATTTTATCCCATACAGTCAAAATATTGGGGGGGGGGGTGATACAATGGACCATCCCCCCCCCCTTGTCAAATATTGGGGGATATATCCCCAATCCCACCCCACCCCCGGGATCTACGCCTATGAATTCAACTTTAATTGTCAAACACAGTGAGAACATGGTTTTAAATTATTCTTGTTTGTTCACAGTTAAAATGTAAGTTAAAACACAAAAAAGATAAAATCACAGAAAAAAAAACCAGAGGAAACAGCAAAAATATAAAAACAATAAAAGTCTGCTAAAAGATTAAAATGGCTAAAAAGATTTAAATGGGCTTAAAATTGGTTAAACATTCATTAAAAAATCAGCTTTGGCAAAGGCAAGCAGATTGGGGTATACAGCATAGGCCTATCTTTTCCACATTTTATTAAATTGTCTCATAGCGCTTGGGAGAAATGATTTACAAATTCTATTTGTCCGCATCCTTGGATATAACATACGTCCAGTCCTGCTGAAGTCGAGGTACTGATTAAGAGGGGGATTAACATCTGATATAATTACTTCTATTTTTTTACACATTGCACTGTTAACACAATCTTCTATATTCTTACTGTTTTTAGTCCCTATAATTCTGTCAGCTGTTCTACTAATTCTTACAACTTTTTTCATATTCTGTTTATCAAGGCTATAAAACCAGACAATTGCACTAAAAGTTAGAATTGATAAAATGACTGATTCATAAAAGAGTACTATGATTTTTCTTCAAACGTCTTAGGAAATACATCCTCTGATTGCACTTACTGGTAATGTGCTTTGTATTCTCTTTCCAGTCAATCTTATCATTATTAATTGTACCAAGATATTTATGATGTTTAACAATTTCAACCTTATCATGTATAATAGTCAGGTCATCATGTGTCTTGTTGCCTTTTCTAAAATCAACGATAATCTCCTTTGTCTTTTTAACATTTAACTTTAAATAATTATCTTGGCACCATGTTGAAAAGCGATCGACATTCTCAAGATATACCTGAGTGTATCCTTCACAAGGCCAACTAGGCAAGTGTCATCTGCATATTTAACAGTAAAACCTTGTTCATTTGTACATTTAAAATCGTTAGGCCTTCTTATGGCCAATAGTAATGCCATAGGTGTGCATCAAAGGGATCTTTGCGCGCGTTTATGCCGATATACAGTGAAAATAAGCTAAAATTAGGCCCATTTTTAATCAGTTAGGCCTATAGCTCCTTAGGATGAATGGAGGACCCTAAATTTTTATTACATATTCTGAAAGCAGATGAGTTTTCAATATTATTTTATAGATCATAATGGCTGATCGGACATTGTGACGTCATCATATTGCCATCTGAATTCAAGAACACTGAATTTTATCTATGACGTCATTTTTGAAAATACGCATTTGAGCGTATCTCGCTTATCCTTGACCGATCGTCTTCCAACTTTAAGTATGTTATAGCTGAGACAATTCTCTTTCATATATGTGACACTTTTTTACATTTTAATGACGTCATCATGGTCAAAATAAATGTTTTTTATGACCCCCCAAGATCTTTCTTCCTTAATTTGATTACCCCTTATTATATTAACCATTTATCATTTCTGAATCGTATTATGTGCACATAAACTTAAGGTCAAGGTTTAATGTCATGTACCTTAATTTTCCGTTTGCGCGTGTTAACGTGCGTCAAAATTTATATGCTTAAAATGATGCCTATTTTTAATGAGTTATAGATCCTTAGGACGAATTGTGACCCCCAATTTTTATTACATATTCTGAACGCACATGAGTTGTAGATATGATTGTTTAGATCATTATGGCTGATCGGACATTGTGACATCATCATATTGCCATATGAATTCAAAAAAACTGAATTTTTATTTATTTATTTTTCTACTAAATTGAATCTCTCTTATTCTTGATCGATCGTCTTCCACCTGTGAATATGTTATAGCTGAGACAATTCTCTTTTGGAAGTGTCCCTTTATTTTTCATTTTGACAACGTCATCATGGTAAAAAATAATGAATTTTTGGAGCCCTCTTATCTCTCTTTCTTCAAATTTGTCAAAAATCATTGACGACAGAAGGCGGCAGACTGTATTTCGACGCTATCAGACTGATATATAGTACCGTACATATGAAGGGAAAATTTGTGTAGCATTACCAACCAACAGGCGTTTTTAAATTACACTTGACAAAGTTCAATTTCATGTGTCATTGCCGTCCACGCGCACGTGTGTGCTAAAATTCGGAAATTCTCAATATCACTTTTCAGATAATTTAAAGCACGTTTCAGGACATTTAGAGCATTCCAAAACTTTCCATAATTTACTCGCCGTACGCTCATTTCCACGCTCACAGCACGTATTGAAGCTGGAAATCACGTTTTGTTACATATGTAATGTAT
>NW_022718077.1:360425-362925 GCF_011630105.1 Anneissia japonica | reverse complement strand
CCCCCGCCCCAAAATTGTAAAAACTGTAAAATATAAACTTAGTTAAATTCTAATCACTGAATTAATAAATATCACAATGATTCCTCAAAACATATGAAAAAAAAAACGGTTTAAGAAATTGTCAAAAGGCACAATGGAATTAAAATATACTATCAAACAAACCCCTTAAAAAGATAAAAATAAAATATTTCACTTATATTTATAAATTGCATATTAATAAAAGCTTAGAGACTTATTCACAAATAAGATGAAAAGATTAATCTAAATTGCAAAACACATTGAAGTTTGTTAAAATACACTGAAATGTTAAAATTACAAAATATAATTGGTATAAAGTATATAACACTTATAAGCAATTCGTTTAAAGAAAATATGATTTTAAACTTCTTTTTAAAATTTAAATGCAATGGACTGGAATGATACTTTGATGATGATTATGAAATTTATCTTTTAGAGTTTAAATGAATAGTTTGCTATATTTCATTTCGCAATGTTATATGTAAATACAGTGGTTTTATCCCTCTGGCTGTATTACTTGCAACTTGCAAATTACCTAATGTTGGTTATATATATTGGATTATGTTCAATCAGATCTGGATGCTCTTGGTCGTCTGCATCTGATCTCGGTAAAGGACTTACTTTCGAGTCAACAATGGATCGATATTTAGGTTGCAAGTTCGCTACAGCTGGCAATTCATATTCCTGATTTTCTGCATCAGAAGAAGTCGGTCCAGAACCTATATCTGGATATCGCTGACCTTTTACTGGAGACTGCTGACTTTGATTGTGTTTATCAGAAGGCCCAAGTTGTGAGGAATATATTTGTCGGTCGTAGCCATCGTATCTTTCTTCTGTTACACATTGTAATCTAGATAACTGTAAACTCTCGATTTCACTGTGTTTAGGCCTACGTTTTTTGAGATAGGTTGCAAGAAGAACAATCACAATGATATATGCGATATTAGTTGCTAACAAAAGCCAAATTAACATCTCCCATCTATATGACTGATCTGATAAAGGAAGTGTCGTAGGTTGCAGTGCTACATTAATGCTTGTATTACCAGTTGCATACAATTGGTATTTATTAGAAACGTTACAGATGATGAGCTGCTGGTCATCTTCAGGGCGAATCTCATCGATACAGTAATTATTTGTTCCCGGATGTATCTCACTTTTACGATCACTTTTTGACCATGAGTATTCAACATCGAGGTGACTGCCCGTCGTGATGATGCAGACGAAGCACACCTGCTTTCCAGGATGAAAAGTTGTTCTGCTTAGTGGGAGAACTTCAACTGATGTTGTTGGAATAACGAAGAGAGTATCAGTAATACACCTTCTTTTCTGATTCCTCCAACTGTTACGCCATATGTATTTTATTTCACAGATAAAATACACGAAGTCATCATTAGTAGTGACCGTATAAACGTGACTTAATAAAGCTTTTCTAAATAGTGATTGGTTCAATGATTTTATAACACGTTCCTTATGGTCATACATGGTCAAACTTAACTTGGGTGTTAGTTGGAATTCAGTAGGTTCTGATACACACGACACGGTCAGTAGATCACCTGCAACCGCGAACCCGGGTATTTGGCCGCATGTTGGTAACCGTAATGGAACCACTTTCAACTCGACGTAGCTTGAGATATTTCGTCCTCTTAGATAACATTCATACGTTCCTGAGTCAGCTTGAATGACATCAGATATAATATAACTTGCCACATAGTGGAATTCTGCACTTTTTTCAGTTCCTGCACACATTTCTATATATGTACCAACTGTGGTTTTAAAATTACGTGAATGGAAGAGATCACGATTTGATTTAAGATGAGGGGATATCCACGCTAAGTGGAATACATAAGTAGAGCAACTAGTATAGCATTCAAGTCTAGCACTCTCTCCTTCGTAAATCGTGACATTAGTTCTTCCCATTATCTTAACACAAGCTGCACAGTGAAACTTCAACACTAAGCTCAGCATTATTATCAGTATTCTGATACTCGCCATTTTGTACGCAACTTGGTATCTTCTCTTGATTAATTCTCTTATATGATCATTGGCTCAACTGTTGGAATGCTGGCGTGACAAGAGCATATCAATCTCTTTATATCCTTCATTATGCAACGTCTTTCTGTTCATAAACCGAAACAAAATGAAATAACAGAAACTTTCATCATACACCAACAGGTTGTTATTAAAAGGTTGGTAAAAGTTCGTATTTTGTTATTTTTGTCAATCACAACCATGTTTTCAATATCAGAGAGTATCATCCAATCATCAGAAATTATGTCAGATTACCGCCATATTAGATTGAAAGACGGCTACCAATGGAAGTTCCTTTTTTAATTGTATGAACAAGTGTCTCGAAAGTGTAGCCTTTTCTATCTCGGTGTCATATCAATAGACCGCAGTGACCTACGATAGATGCGCAGATGTCACTCCCACATATTTCTCTCATACGACTAACTTCTATTAAAGTACACACACACGTGTATAT
>NW_022718077.1:348020-359890 GCF_011630105.1 Anneissia japonica | reverse complement strand
TACATATACATATATGTATATATACATATACAGTAGAACCCCTATTAAGGGGACATCTTCGGGAAAGAAAAATAAAAAAACGCAAAATTGTCCCCTTACTAGGGTGTTTGCATGTTTTCATACAATGATGACATCAATTCTGTATAACTTTTTTTTTTATTGACATAAGAACCAGCTAAATAGAATTAGAACTAATTTATAGCACCAATTTTCAATACAAATACAATACATTTATGAAATCAGCACAAATGTAACTGAAACAACAATAATTGTACATGTTATGCCCTCCCAATCTCATCAAACCATCACTGCATGGGTTCTTTCCACACAGGAGTATATGGGTACCTGGTGTGGTTGCATACTCCTGCGATGTTAACCAGCAGCAACAATTAAAAAGTGAGGACCCAATGACCATGGCTGGGAAAAAGAAGCACTTTGTATCTACAAAGAAAAGGCGCTGTGTAAATGATATAAATAATGAAATAATAATAATAATAATAAAATGCTCCCAATGTTATTTAATGATGCAATGTTAATGACCAAATATTCCTTTTTTTTATTTAAAATATTGAGCTTTCTATTGGAATAATGTAGAATGAATAGAGTAACGACATAGAATTAATAGGGCATGTTGTGGTATGTATTAGAACCCTATATAAAGTACTGATACGCGAAAAAAAGGAAACGAAATCCCCATGGTTAAGGGTCAAAATTGACAAGATTGGTTTATATGAAGTAACACATTCAGTAGGTCTACAGTAAAACCGCGTGGGCTTAATCTCGAGATGAAGCCCATCTCGAATTGAAGCCCCCCCCCCCACTTTTTAGTTTGCAAAAGTAGCCTCAAGATAGCGTAGGCTTTCTTTTTGAGATAGTACAGTACCAAACACTGTACATGAATTTCAGAAAAAGGAAAAAAAAAAAAAATTAAAAACAAGCTTGGTTTATAGAGTGGCTTAGTTTATTTAATGTCATTTAAATACACTTCATGATATAGATTGATGTTCTAGTGGCCTTATTTATTGTTTAATGGTACAAATTCACAAAACTAACAAGAAATGGTAATTAAATGGATGCATCTTAGGTTAATAACCTATCCAGGAACTGTATTATTTTAGTCTAAAGGGGAATTTAAAAGAATAGCACCAATGCATTGATTCAAATAATAAATTCTCAGGCTTAGGTTTCTTTAAAAAATATTGAGCAGAGATAGTAGAATGGGGCGAGTAGGCAAACTCTTAGTCAAACTGGATTAAATCCTTATTCAACTAACTTGTTACATCTACAGCTACGGGTTACATCCTTAATATGGTACGGAGGGGAAAATCTGCTTAAAATGTATATAAGAGGGAAATATTTAGTGATCTAATAATGTAATAATAAACAGACAAAAGTATCCTCATCATGGTATAGGCCTAATTCATGTTCAGATTATATTGCATAATACATATCACGTGCCCTCCATGCCCTCTTCCGGGATATGCTTCTGTGAAAATACTAAATACTAGAATTAAACACATTTTAAATGCTATATATTTTATTTTATTATATTTTAATGCTATATAATTATGCAGCAAAGCTTAGGACTAAATAATGTGTACATATTATAGAGCTTATGGTTCTTTACACAACGTATTCGGGCCAGATTTTGTCCTAGAAGATGAATTCTTAGTGACGTCATTACGTTCTAGGTCCTAACGTCGGCGTGCAACAGAAAGCTCCTACTATCTCAAATATCTGGTTTTTATTTTACAAAGAAACCAAAATGTATTTAGATACGACTAGTGCTGTCTAATATGCATGCACGTGAGAGTGAAATAATTAGGTGCTTCAATCGGCCTAGATTCGAATCTCGGATGGGGAACCTATTTATTTTTTTCACACTCACAGATTTCTCTTCCATAACGTTTAAAAACAATTATTAGGGAGTTTTCGATGCACAACGTTAACTTTAACGTTAGTACCCAACAGGCAGCGCGATAGCTCCGCCCCTTTTGTAAACAAATCGAAATACGCATGCGCAAACCCGTAACTAACGTACGTAAAATCCTGAAATTAACGTACTCCGCAACGCAAGACGAATAAATTATGACATCATCGGTAACAATTAAAATCCAAACTAACCAGTCACATTTAAATGACCGATCCGACGAGGTGTCGTGTTTCGTAGGCCGCACTGCTACAATAATCGCTGTATTACCAGCCTGTCTCTTATACACATCTAGATGTGTATAAGAGACAGCTTTTTAACTGTACTATTTGAGACTTGCAAGTTACCAATTTTTAATCTTGGTGATGTCAATGTTGTATATTGGATTATGTTCAATGTGATGTAGCTGCTCTTGATCTTCTGCATTGGATCTCGGTACAGGAGTTACTTCCGTGTCATATTCTTGATCTTCTGCGTCTGAACATCTCGGTTCAGGCCTTGGCCCACGTCGACTTCCGTGAAAATGGCGGATTGATATTGAGGTTCTGGGTTCGGTGTAGGTGGCAACTCATATTCCTGGTATTCTGCGTCTGAAGATCTCGGTCCCGGCCTTAGCCCCACGCCCACTTTCGTGTAAACTACGGACTGATATCGATGTTCAAACTTCGATACAGGTGGCGATTCATAATCATGACATTCTGCATATAAAAATCTTGGTCCAGGATCTTTATCTGGATACCACAGAAATTTATCTTCAGATTGACTTTGATTGTGTTTATCGATAGGCTCAAGTTGTGAGGAATGTATTTGTCGGTCGTAGCAATTGTGTCTCTCTTCTGTTACAGATTTTAATCTAGATAATTGTAAGCTCTCAACTTCACTGTGTTTACGTTTTTTGAGACAGGTCGCAAGAAAAACAATCACAATGATAAATGCGATATTAGTTGCCAACAAAAGCCAAATTAACATCCCCCATTTACAAGACTGATCTGATGAAGGAATTGTGGACAGTTGCAGTGCTCCATTAATGCTTGTATAACCGGTTGCTGATAAAGGAAGTGTCGTAGGCTGCGGTGCTACATTAATGCTTGTATTACCAGTTGCATAAAGTTGGTATTTATTAGAAACGTTACAAATGATGAATTGCTGGTCATCTTCTGCGCGAATCTCATCGATACAATACTGATTTGATCCATGTATCTCATTTTTAAAGTCACTTTTTGACCACGTGTAGTCAACACCCAGGAGACTGCCTGTCGTGATGATGCAAACGAAGCACGCCTCATTTCCAGGATGAAAAGCTGTTCCGTTTAGTGGGAGAACTTGAACCGATGTTGTTGGAATAACGAAGAGGGTATTTGTGGTGCACCTTCTCTTTTGACTCCTGCAACTATTACGCCAAATGAATTTGGTTTCACAAGTAAAATACGTCACACTATCATTATAAGTTATAATATGATCGTGACTTATGGTTACTTTCGTAGACTTTGGTTGGTTTATTGTTTCTATAACACGTTCCTTATGGTCATACATGGTCAAGCTTAGCTGCGGTGTTACATGGAATTCAGCAGGTTCCGACAGACACGACACGGTCACTAGATCACCAACAACCGCGAACGCAGGTATTTGGCTGCAGGTTGGCAGCCATAATGGGACCACTTTCAACTCGATGTAGCTTGCCACATTTTGTCCGCTTCGTATCCAACATTCGTACATTCCAGCGTCAGCTTGGACAACATTAGATATATAATAACTTGTATTTTGGTAGTGTCCTCTACCGTTTCTTACTCCTGTTACAAGACACTCATGTGGATATGTACGTGTTGTGGGTTTAGGATAACGTGAATAGTAGAGATCAGCATTTAATTTGCGATGAGGTGATACCCACTCAATGTGGAAGCTAAACGGAGAGCAACTAGTGTAACATTCAAGACTAGCACTCTCTCCTTCGTAAATCGTCACATTAGCTTTTCCCATTATCTTGACACAGGCTGCACAATTTATTTTAAACATCAACCACAGCAGTATTATCAATATTCTGTTACCTGCCATTTGGTATGTGTACTTGTTAAATGTTTTGACAGTCATTCTCTCATCTGATCGGTGGCTCCTTGAAGGAATGACTGGCGTGACAAGCGCATACCAAATATATCTTGCAATAGCCGGCAACGTTATTCTTATCACAAACCGAAACAACATGAATAAATAGACCTTTGTAGTATTTAATAACAAAAAAAGATGTACTTTCGTTCTCATGTAAAATATAAGAGTTAGCTTAATAGGCAGTGTACAAAAAGATAAATAAAACGCAGCTTAAAGTACGATAATGTAAATATTTATTTGAAATTTTCTTGAATAGCTCTTCATCAGTTTAGTACACGAATGTAAAGAGTGAAATTTATTAAAGTACTGTATATAACAAACGACATCAGAAAAAAAAAGCATATGTGTGAATACTTACAAACAAATTAAATTTGCAATATTTTCGGCCATGCAAACCTTCAATAAATATCTAGATTTACCATTATAAACATTATGTTCCGTCTATCCTCTTGAGTAAAACTTTTGCAAGAAATGCCATTCCATATAAAGGTCTATATAGGCCCTATAGCAAAACAAAATTAAGCAAAATTATAATTTTCTTGCTTAGATCATTCGTAAAAATGCATGCATATTTTAAAAGGATAAACTGTTTGAGATTCTATTAAGCAGCATCAAATAACAAAATTGATTATTAATGAAGTGCCGTAGTCTTTCAAGTTAGGATCATACTGTAATGACGTCATGCTTTGATTAATGACGTCATTTGCTATTTGGTATACTGCCCCATTGTACTGCTGCACTTAATGTTCATCAAAATTGGTGTCTGTTAAAATGGTTATATTATATGACATTCTTGTGTTTATTCTTATACGTACGCCAATTATTATTATTTATTAGGCTCATGTCCATATATCTTTGACAGGCAAAACTTTCCTATGAATAACCTTCTCCTCCTCCATCAGTGGTTCTGGGGCATCCTAATTTTGGGAACAAGGATTATGTTCAAGTTTCTGTGACTGCCGTTTACCTTCTACAGTGGAAACCTCAGCCTTTGATCCAGTCCCTTGTATACAGTCTGTCTCTTATACACATCTAGATGTGTATAAGAGACAGGTACTATTTGAGACTTGCAATTCCGTAAAATATTTATGTTAAAATTACTTCTGTGTTCATTATAATTTTGTCTAAAGATTGACTGGTTCGACTATAAAGCTAAGTCAGCGTAAAACTGAAAAATACTCAGATTTTGGATTCATTTTTCGAATAGTTAACCCTCGTTAACCCTAAAATGCCTTAGTTTATTATAATCCTTAATCCTTTATTAATTAATAGCTGTTAAAATTAGAATGGGCGAATTTAGGCCAATTTATGAAAATTGAAGTTGAAATATACTATACTTTTATAGGTCATGTAAATGTTCCATTAAATTCGAAACTTTTCTTGGAAAATATTAATATGTTTGATATTTTTTGAGACATAAATGTATCAGCTTCAAAATAGAAAAGATTGCGCAGCCATAATGATTGACAGTATGTAGTGCGCATTGAGGAAAGAAGGTGCTCCCCATTTCGTCATGTTCAATTTTTTGGTCAACTATGCCTGTTGAAAATTTGATGGCGGGGAACACATGCTGTCTCTTATACACATCCTGATAGGGGGCACGAAGGTGAAGTGGGGGATTCGATGATCAATTAAGGCCCTAATTCGCAAAATAAAGTGATTTTTAACTACTTGACTGTGATTTTTGTGGGGCGACTGACGGATGAGAGTAATTAATGGGGGGCGTGCGCCCCCATCCCCCTAGATACGACACTGGATATAGACTTTCTAGACTCGATACATCCAAATATACATGTTCCTAATCTGGTGTATCTGAAGACTGATGATCTTTATCATCAGACGGTTTTCCTTGGTTGTCAATAGGTTGCCGTTGTTGCTCGTCATGTATGTTTTCTGTTACTGAACCGTCAATGGATTCTTTAAATCTAGATAACTGTAAAGCCTTAATTCTACAAGGCTCTAGTTTACGATTTCAGGTACAGATCACAAGAACAACGATCATGAGGATGGAAGAGATGGTGTTGGTAACAATTAAAATCCAAACTAACCAGTCACATTTAAATGACCGATCCGACGAGGTGTCGTGTTTCGTAGGCCGCACTGCTACAATAATCGCTGTATTACCAGCTGCATGCAAAAAGTATTTAGAAAAGTTACAGATAACAAGGCAATTCAACAGAAGGACGCACATCTCGGGACATACTCTGGCATCGACATTCTAGGCGCACGTGCGTCCCTGCACGCTGAACGTCACAAAAACCATAGCAACCAGACCATAAACCGTTAGCGTACGTGACGAATTACCCACGCGCGTGTTAGTTGCCATAATCGCGCGTCGTGCGGTGATTACAAAGGCCTAATGATATTTTGCACTAACATTAGACTGAAATTATATTCTTCATTTGAACATTAATTTTACCAAAATTGTGGTGAATTGTCGTTCATGAGACTCACTTCGCAGAAAAAATTAATAAATGTTCTGTATATACTCAAATGTTCGTTTTCGGCACCTTATGCCAACATTGTCAAAATGACAGATTAATGTTACATAAGAACATGAAATTTTATAAAATTCGTAAATTTTAAATTGCTATAACTTGTCATTTTCTTGGTCAATTTTCACAAATCAAATTGCCGTTTATAGAAGCATTTAACAAGCTCGCGGTAAAAAAAAAAAAAAACCAGATGTAACAGACATTGCGAAGTACCCAAAATTAATAAAATAAAAACTAACACCATAAAACGAATGACACGCATAGACAAGTTATTGATGGCTGTTACTCGCAACTAGTATCGGATTGTCGATGCCACAGTAAAGATCAAAGGACTGTACGCACGCGCTATGTTCGAGAGCGGAGATGTGCGTCCTTCTGTTGAATTACCTTGCAGATAATGAGCTGCTGGTCATATTCCAGACGAATGCTGTAGGTACTGCTGTTCTGCTACACTACACCCAACCCAACATCATCTTTACCAACACCAACTATCGACAGCGTACTTCTTGATGTGCGATGCAATGTTTCATTTGCATTGCATGTTTCCTTGGACTACCGATTACCGTTAATAATAATAATAATAATCATTATAATTTTAATAATAATAATAATAATAGTAATAGTAATAGTAATAGTAATAGTAATAGTAATAATAGTAATAGTAATAATAGTAATAGTAATAATAGTAATAGTAAATTAATTATTATTATTATTAATAATAATAATAATAATAATAATACTAAATTATTATTATTATTATTTATAATAATAATAATAATTATTATTATTATTATAACAATAATAATTACAATAATGATAATTTATTATATATTTTTTTATGTTAAACTTCAATTTGTATTTTATACCAAATGGCGATAAAGTGTTATCGTATCGCAATAAAATTTTACAACCGTTACCGTTTTACCGTTAAATTATAATAATAATAATTATTATTATTATTATTACTATTATTATTATTATTAATTATTTATTATTAATTATTATTATTATTATTATTATTAATAACAATAATAATAATAATAATAATAATAATAATAATAAATTATTATTATTATTATTATTATTATTATTATAAAAAAAAAAAAAATTACTATTACTATTATTACTATTACTATTATTACTATTACTTTTTTATTATTATTATTATTATTATTATTTATAATAATAATAATAATAATTATTATTATTATTATTATTATTATAACAATAATAATAACAATAATGATAATTTATTATATATTTTTTTATGTTAAACTTCAATTTGTATTTTATATCAAATGGCGATAAAGTGTTATCGTATCGCAATAACATTTTACAACTGACCAACCAGAACATGCCCTAGTGTAATGTAATACGCGTGTCCTACAAACATAGATGTTGTCCCACAAACGCACATGCGTGCTTACGATTTTACGCTGTCGTTTTGTGGGACCTTAACAACAATATTCAAGGGGCGGGGCTTCAACATCATCGCATAATAGACCTTTCCGGAGTGTCAATCAAACTTAACTGAATAATCGGAACGCTAGGAATACGCGCGCGTCTTACAAACTCTTACAAACACACGTGTAGTCCCACAAACGCACGTGTTCGGGTATGTTTTAACACTGCCCGTCTTGTGGGAACTTGGCAACGAAATCCAAGGGGCGGAGCTTAGCAAAAAGGTCTATTATACAACCATATCATTTATTTCGCCTTTTCATTTACAGTAGGAAAAAAAAAAAAAAAATAGAACAAAAATAAATAAATCAGGTAGTATTACCTAAATGTTATAAAGAAAATACCAGTCTGAGGTTCTCCATCAGAGAAATACTGTACTTACATAAAATTATATACCCAGTATGTTGATTCGTGTTGTTTCGGTTTTTGAACAGAATGACGTTGCCTATTGAAGGATATAAAAAGTTTGGTATGAATGAGTGTCCAAGCATTAATCAACAAGAACAGATACCAAGTTAAGTACAAAATGACGGGTATCAGAGCATTGATAATTATACTGCTGAGCTTGATGTTGAAGTGGTATTGTGCAGCCTGTGTTAAGATAGTGGGAAGACCTGATCTCACAATTTACGAAGAACAAGAAGCTCTTCTTGGGTGCCAAACTACTTGCTCTCCTTCTAGCTTCGACATAGTGTGGGTATCACCTTATACTATGTCAAATGTTGATTTCTACTATTCAAGTTATTCTAAAGCCACAGTATTTACGCATTCAATAGAGTGTAATGCAACAGGAAATAGAGAAGGTAAAGAATACTCGAAGGAGTCATTTTTACGTTTGTCTAATGCTATTGAATCTGACAGTGGTAGGTACGAATGTTATGTAAGCGGACAAAATATTTCAAGCTACATCGAGCTGAAAGTGGTTCCATTATGGCGGCTAACCTGCAGCCAAATACCTGGGTTCGCGGTTATAGGTGATCTAGTCACCGTGTCGTGTGTGTCAGAACTTGTTGAATCCCGAAAAACTCGCCAGCTAACTTTGACCATGTATGACCATAAGGAACGTGTTATAAAAGGAATAAACCGAAAACATAAAAATAAAAAAATTACAAAAGCAACCTTAAGTCACGTTCATACCATAACTAATAATGATGACTTTGTGTATATTATCTGTGAAATCAAATACAGTTTGCGTAGCGTTGAAATAGGACATTGGAGTACTTATAAGAAAAAAATGTGTTTTACAAATACCCTCCTTGTTATTCCAACAACATCAATTCAAGTTCTCCCACTAAACGGAACACTTTTTCATCCTGGTAACCAGGTGTGTTTCGTCTGCATCATCATGAGAGGCATTCATCTGGATGGTGACTACTCATGGTCAAGAAGTGATCGTAAAAATGAGATATATCCAGGGTCAAATCAGTATTGTATCGATGAGATTCGCCCAGAAGATGACCAAAAGTTCATCATCTGTAACGTTTCTAATAAATACAAACAGTATGCAACTGGTAATACAAGTATTAATGTAGCACTTCAGCCTACGACACTTTCTTCTTCAGGTAATACAAATGCAGCACCATTGCATTCTACGACACTCCTTTCATCAGATAAATCATGTAGATGGCTTTAGCTTTTGTTACCAACAAATATTTGTATCATCATCGTGATTATTTGTGTGATCTGCCCAAAAAAACGTAAACTTAATGAAACTGAGAGCTTACAGTTATATAGATTAGATCTAGACGGATTGAGCGAATCTATAACAGTAACAAGACGCGGTGACTACAACCGACAGATACATTCCCCACAACCTGCTGCACCTGTTGATGAACACAGTCTAGGATCGCAGTCGCCAGATGATCAGAGGTCTCTAGATACAGAGGATCAGGAATATGAAACGCCAGGCGCATCGAACCTAGAACCTCAATATCTATCCGTTGTTGACACAGCAGTGAATCCTGGGCCGAGTTCGTCAGATGCAGATAAATTGCCACCATATTATGTAATATAATATTATATTGGGTAATAATATTACTATTACTGTTTCTGTAGTCAATTATGCTTCTGGTGTCTTGTGTTTATGGTAATACATTAGGCTTTCTTTTGTAGTGTCACTTCGTAAATCACATACCATCAACACACACAGATCTTCGTCATCGCATTTAACGGTTGAAAAATACACATAATCAACCAACACAACTGATTAGATTACATAGCTTCAAAGACTGAGTTCAATTTCTCTTCTGCTTAACAAATATTACACGTGATTTCGTTCTTTAACCGGAAGAATGACAACTTCTCCTTTCGAGGGTTGTAACCAGACTTCATTCAATTTCCCCCATATATAAAAGCTCAATTTTAGTAAATTAACCAATTAAAATTTAGTAGAATCTCATGTGACCTCATGAGCCAACCAGTTTATAGTATCATTTATACATTAGCCAATGACCACTAAGCACCATTATTGAATATACAGTACCATAAGCAGAAGTCATCAACATACAGTAATACAATATAAATATCAATCATTAGTAACACAATTGTCAGACATCATCATCGTCATTATCTACATTATTATCATCATCATCTATATTATCATATATTATTACCATAATCATCACTAACGTCATCATCATCATCTCTATCAATTTGGACATGATTCGTACGAACAAGTACAGGTTTTACAACTGTTTTAACAGCAATAGCAAGCCTATTCTATATGTATATGATCGATTGAATGAATTAAATGTTTTAGGTTTCCACCTAGAAATTTTTTGATATTTTAGGGGAAAATATGCATATATTCTACATTTCATTTTAAACACAGTAGTTAGTTTTGTTAGAAAAAGAAAATGATTAAGTTTGAGTTTGCAGTCCGTACCATAATCTGTGATTCAGTGAACAGTCTTTTGTTATAATTCATTCATTTCACTTTATTTTCAAAAACACTTTTAAAATTGGTCACAATTCGTGGACTAAAGGCCAAGTTATGTGAGCCTAACAATTTTCAATATAAAACAAATTAAAAAATTATTTATATATCATAAAAATTATCTATGCAAGAAGTATTATCATATTGGTAAAGGACAAATTTAAAAAAAATAAGCAAATTGTGACTTAAAGTATTAGCTATGAATATTTCTTTTACATTTTCGTCAAAATATTTAAAAAAACTATACTATATAATCATTTAAAGGCAGTGGATATTTTTCCGGTAGGACGCCTATTCGTTTACACATATTTTTTATGATGATTAGTGCGGGCACACTTAACTTTCAGAATGGGCAAATTAGAGTTATAGCCGGTAAAATATAAACTTTGTGAATTAAAAATTAAAAGGCTATGTTGTAACTTGGTTGATCTTGGTTGATTCTACCTTTACAGCAAATTGGTGAAAATTGAGAAAATATCCTAGATTTTACAGCCGTTTTTGTGCATTATTAAAAATAACTTGACGCTCAATTTTAAAGGGCCTGGAATCAGTGGCGTAGAAAATTATTTTTCATTGGGGGGATGATTGGCGTGTTAGCCAGTGTCGTAACAGGCGCGAGGGGGGGGGGGGGGGAAAACTGCCCCTCCCCTGACGGTTTTTACCGGGCCGACCAAGCCGTCGTACCGGGCTGGGTAATAAGAGAAAAGAAAGAGGGGAGAGGGAGGGAAAGAGAAAGAAGAGGAAAAGAAAAGGAAAGAAAAAGAGAAGAGAAAAATAAAGACAAGAATAAAAAGGAAGATATCATAATGACCAGAGTCACAACACCCTGCAATCCCTTCTCAACTTCAAAAACTGTCATAACTCCTTTGATCTATGTTGCCCGATGGCGTAACCACTGGGGGACAAGGAGAAAATATCTATCTTTGAAAAATCTTCCCCACCCCTT
>NW_022718077.1:345318-346321 GCF_011630105.1 Anneissia japonica | reverse complement strand
CACAGGACTGGTAGAAATATCCGAGTTTATAATAAATCAGTGTTCTTAAAGTCTACTACTGAAGTTGTTTCATTATTTTTCTATATATATATATATATATATATATATATATATATATATATTTGTGTGTGCGTTCTAATTTCCACGTAAACGCTATAAACGTTACAGAAATATACAAGGAAATTCAAATCTTATATTTTATTGTCTATTACATAAACATAAAGAGTATACAAACACATTCAAAAGTAGATGTACTTTTTTATCTGTCATCGAAGTTATAATTATTATATAGAATGATGTATGTTTTGAACAATGCACTAGCAATATATTTTGCGATGAACAAGCAATAGCAAGGGGTAATCGTTTTTTTAATTCAAAATATTAAAATACTGTTGATTCATTAACTTAAAATATTATTTACTAATTTAGCACTTTCGTTTGTTTCTACTTTTCTTAAATGAAGAATAAAGGCTTTAATATTTATCTGACGTTTCTATACAGTTATATTATGTACATAAGGCAGCAGACGCTCCCTACTATAATAATGATTCTGTAAACGTTGTGGCTGCCTGGAAATCTTGTCATGGGTTTCTATCATGTTTATAATAACCGTTTGTTAATCATTTGTATTTGGATAGGCGTATTTATGTAAAGATAGGAGAATAACAAACCAGGAACCATAACATCGGGGTTATCCCTTCGTGTCGAGTGGCCGAGCGGTAAGGCACTGTGTGCCGGTAATTACAGCCTTAAAATCGGCGCTGGTTGCAGCCGCTCCTCGCCCAGGTTTTGGCTGGTAGAACCAAGTCTTCTCGGATAAGGTATTGAAATCGAGGTCCAGTGTACACATGTGGCTCATGTGCAGTTTGAAAAGCCATTTCAGCTTTCGGAAGAGTAGAGAATTACAGGGGCAAGTGTTGGTGTGGGCCCCCAGTTACGAGCGCGGAGCGCGAGAAAGATTAAACCGAAGGTGCAAACATTTTTTTTTTTTTGGGGGGGGGGG
>NW_022718077.1:337529-345300 GCF_011630105.1 Anneissia japonica | reverse complement strand
CGGGGAGGGGCTGTCAATCTTGAGTTGCCCATTATTAAGGGAACATGCCATTATTGAGGGACCATGATAGTACGGTAATTATCATTTTTGAAAAAAAAATATTGGAGAAAAAACGCTACCTGCAATTTCTATAGGCCCCAGGTAAGCTTGGACCCCCGGGATCTTTTCCCCTTAACCTTCCTCGGTGGCACTGTTGATATCATGTTACTGATGGCAGTGTTCTTGACCAAATTGACTTAATGTCTGGTTCCTCATCTGTAGGTCTACTTTATTGATTGAATGTATTCGAAAACAGTCATAACATAAATACATAAAAACAAATTACAAAATATAAAATACTGACCAGTTAAAATTGCACAAAAGCATGACCCTAATTACAATGAAAACCCCAAAAATTAAAACTACAGTAACTTCCATTGGGGTCTTTGACAACACAGAAAAACAATTGTACATTTATCACGTTGACAGAAGTTCATTCGATGGTTGGCGTCATTTTGATGATGGCAGGGTTGTAAACTGTCAAGAAAGGTTGGCGTGATGACTGTCGTGATCATCAGTATGTGGACATCCGCATCGCTTTGATGATGGCTGTGCAGCATACTGTATTGTAATGTTTTGATCATCTACATCTCAGTCCGGCAACCTTCGTGCTAAATTTACATATTTGTGATATTTGTATTGTATATTGAATCCTGTACAATTTGATATATTTCCTCTTGACTCGCTGTATCTGGAGATCTCTGTTCAGCTTTTTCTTTGTTGATAAATGAATGGTATGAGTGTCCTAGACCTGATACATCTGGAGCCCACTGTGCTTTATCTTGCGCATCTGGAGATTGCTGACTTCGATTGAGTTCTTTGACAGGTCGTGCGGAATGGTCTTGTTGATCGTAGCCATTATGTTTGTTTTCTGCTACGGAATCAATAGATCGATATGATCTAGGTAACTCCAAGCTGTCAACATCACCATATTTACACTTTCTGAAACAGGCCACAAGAACAACCATCGCGATAAAAATCACATTAGCTGGTAACAAAATCCAAAGTAGCAGTTGCCATCTGAATGGCCGATCATGTGAGGCGAGAGCAGTAGGGAGAACTGCTACACTAATGCTTGTATTACCAGTAGCATACAAATGGTATTTATTAGAAACGTTACAGATCATGAGCTGCTGGTCATCTTCTGCACGAATCTCATCGATACAATGTTGATTTGTTCCCGGCAGTATCACATTTTCATGATCACTTTTTGACCATGAGTAATCAACGTCCAGATAAGTGCCTGTAGTGATGATACAGACGAAGCATGCTTTGTCACCAGGATAAAGAGGTGTGTTAAGTGGAAGAACCTGGACCGATGTTGTTGGAATAACGTGGATGGTATTTGTACTACACCTCTGTGCCACTTGTTCCTTCCCAATGGCAAGGAATTTTGTTTCGCATATGAAATTGGCACCATCATCATCACTAGTGATTGTATGGACGTGATTCAATGCCAAGTTTGTCGCTTCTGATTGGTTCATTGTTTTAATAACACTTTGTGTATGGTCGTACGCATTGCACAAGAACAGACTTAGTTTGGTAGATGATGGAACGTCAGCTTTTGACGCACAAGACATGGTCACCACATCACCAGCAACCGCAAACATCGGTATTTGGCTGCAGGTTGGGTTTGGTAGCCAAAGGGGAACAATTTTCAGTTTTATAGTACTGAGGAAGTTCGTCTGTGCTATATAGCAACGATACACTCCAGCATCAGCTTGATCTGCATCAAAAATTGACAACGAACTGATGGTGCGATGCAATGTTCCCTCTGCATTGCATGTTTCTGTTGACATATTCACACTGAAACGGCATTGACGTGTACCCAAAAGCACATTGTTCAGTTCATTAAATATATTAACAAGCCACCAATTACGTGTACTCCACAGCACAAACTGATCTCCAGTTGTGCAACCGGTAGTGCAACTGAGTGTAGCATTCTGTCCCTCATAAATCGTGACATCTGGTGTTCCCACGATCTCAAAACAGGTTGCACCATGTAGTGCCAAGAAGAACAAGAAAAATAATCTAATATCTGCCATCTTGCACTTAGCTTGTTGCATGTACTCTTGGTGTAATCGATAATTATTTTCCAAGAATCAAATGCAGAGATGACTAGGGAAATAGAAAGTGGTTCATTACATAAAAAACTAAGATAATGTATATTCTTGCAAAGTATTTTTCCTTTTATACTCAGCTCGAGTGACATTATCCATAAATCAACATTCCAAGTTTTGGAAGAGCTTTTGTTTCATCTTTAATGAGAAGTTATACTTTCATACCTGTTGTGTACAAACTGTACATCGGCGCGTATTTCCATGATATAATTATGACAACCATTGTGTTGTTTAGTTTGGTTAAGATCAAACCAAATTATCTTCCTAATTTAGAACACAAAACAAAAGATGAGCGTGTTGTAAGTTGTGTTTTCATAAGCATGTTATTGTTAAAGGGTTTCCATCTGACATAAACTTACATAAGCTACAAACAAATACCCTCGCCTTTTGCATTTATTTCAAATGTATACACATCACACAAACGTTTTTTATGGCTGTATCATATATTTTTCTCCAGTAACACTACCTGATTCATTGAAAAATACCAACATTATTGTTTATCTTTCTGATTGTACAGAAAGTAAAAACTATTTTAATAAAAGTACTTTTTTACCTAAATTTTCAAAATGTATACAAATATTATAATACTACAATATAATATGTATACTGTAATTCATTTGTAAGAAATCGGGTGATTGCAATAATCTAAAAATATATCTGCATTAAAGGTGGAAAAAGGGGAGGTTATACGCCCCTTTTTCACCAGTTTTCAATATTCAAAAATCTATATCTCATTAACCGTTTCCAAGTGTTTCGTCAAACATCGTTTTTGTGCCTTACAAAAATACGTACAACATATCTAAAACATTTTTTTCTTCCCGAGCCTGGTTTTCAGATATGAAAAAAGGAGCTCTGTGGAGTTAAGGTCAATATTTAACCTATTGATGTAACCCCCTGTGGGATTTAAGGTCAATATTCAACCAACTGATGTAACACTCTGCAGGTGTAAGAGTAACTTTATTGCTTCTCTTTTATAACAGAGGCACAGCCGTAAAGACGTGCAACAATAACAAAATCAGTAAAAACTTAATTACTGTGATTAAATATAATAAGAAAATACTGCGGTAGAACGAAATATAAATAAAAAAAGGGTTTACAAAAATAGTAATAGAGATAAAAATAAATACTAATACTAATAATATAAGTAAGTTGTTTAATACATCACTTATACACACATACATATACACATACACACAAACATATATATACACATATACATATATACATACAGTATACATATACATACACATATACACACACATACATATACATATATATATATATATACATACATACATACACACACACATACATATATACACATATATACACATATACATATATATATATATATATATATATGTATACACACACACACATACACACATGCTTACATATACATACATACATACATACATACACACACAATACATACATACGTGCATAGACGCACACACATACACACACCCCTCCCACACACATATTCACACATACATACATACATATACACATACATACACAAACACATACATATACATATATACATATAACAGAGTAAATATTGTAATTAATCAGACAAGTCTTGCAATAGAAAAGTATTATATATATCATTTCGTTCTTTCCATGCCATCGTTAAAAGTAATTTACAATGATTATCGAAAACTTTACTCGCAATAGTATAATTAATAGGGTTTATACAATTTGTTGTTAAAATTTGATATTCGTAATGGATTTCTAAATCATCAAACAAAAGATGGTATTTAAGTTCAGGGGAGCTTGATATGAATAATTCCCAAAATATATGTAAATCCTTTTTGTATAACTCCTCTTTAAGTTGGTCAAATATTAAAGTTCTAATGTTCTTTAATCTGGTACAATCAAATACAAAATGATTGATGGTTTCCTTTGTCACGCAGTTACATAATAAGCATAAGCCTAAATTTTGAGGTGACCAGGATTCCTTTCTTCCTTCAAGAGGTAGTGAGTTAGAACGAGCTTTAAATTTTAAACTTGAAGCATGAAAGTTACACTTTTTTAATAAATACTTTTCCATTTTAGGTGTTGAGGTCAATATTCAACCAATTGATGCAACCCTCTGTGGGAGTTGAGGTCAAAATTCAACCAATTGATGTAACCCTCTGCGGGAGCTGAGGTCAATATTCAACCAATTGATGTAACCCTCTGCAGGTGTTGAGGTCAATATTTAACCAATTGATGTAACACTCTGTGGGAGTTGAGGTCAATATTCAACCAATTGATGTAACACTCTGTGGAAGTTGAGGTCAATATTCAACAAACTAACGTAACCCTCTGTGGGAGTTGAGGTCAATATCCAACCAATTGATGTAACCTTTTCTTATTATTCAGAGATTGCAGTAAATCCTTGATTATGTCACCTTCTGATACTAAAGGCCTGTCCACACAATAACATTTTATGTGACAAATTTGTGTGATGTCCCCATATATGGATATGATATGCCCAAATATGGGCATATCACATTTACTTTATAGTGTGGACACAGCTTTAGGTCCATTTTTGCGTCTACTGCCCCAATGGGGGCGCAGACACTATGTCATATGAGGCATGTTGTGGCAAAATGGCCAAGTTGTAGTAAAAATTGAAATTCAAGTTATTGGTATTTTCAGATACCTGAGTATGTGATCTTTAAAATGAGAAGTTATTGGAAAGTGAAAGTACAGTACTTTTAGACTAAAGATAAACATCATTTTGAGTAATTGCCTTTCAAAGTTATTTGTGCATACATTGTTTAATAGAATGAACTATAAAAAATAACGTTAAATAAACAATTTGTTAACCACCCAATACACTGGGACATGATTAATAAGACATTAAACTGTTGATCTATAAAGAAAAACAAATTTGGATTTTTAGGCAATTTTTTGAGCTCCCATATTTTATAGCTCATTTACTCAAAACTGGACTGTGCGACAACTTAACCATTTCACCACAACATGCCTCATATATGGATATGATATGCCCAAATACATAGTGTGGACACAGTCTTAGGTCCATTTTTTGTTTCTGAATATACTTTAAAGTTCACTGCCACATCCTCAACTACATAATTCTATACTGGAAATGTCATAGGTTCCATTGCATTAGATGCATAGAAGTCAACTGTAAATCCATATTGATTTTATCTTTTTGCATCACTTCTGAACTAAATAATTGTTATTTTATAAAACTTTTCCTAAATTTTCTTATCCTTTTGCGATTCCAATCTTCCTTCTCTCTTTAATGAGTTATAATAAAATTTAAGCCAGACCCATGAAACGCCCCCTGCACAGTACACTGAGGTCAGCATCAAGGGTAGAAAAGCTAGTTTGTCTCCTAGACCAAGTGCATAATGCCCTAGATTGCAATAAATGTACAAAGGAATCAGGCCTAGCATATACAGTGATTCCAAAGGTGTTAGTAATGGAATGTGTGGTAACCATGATGATTTTGGAACTCTGTAAAAATAATAACAAAAGTGAAAGTTGTCAATCAAAACACAATGAAAATAGAGATAATAATAAAAATATCTTAAACTAACAGAAAGCTCAAAACAAAACCAGGAAACAATTTCATTTTTTTCCCCATGAAAGTGCAACAGGAAAATGTTGTGAAGTTACAATAACAAAACTTTTGTTGATAATAGTCCTAAATTATAATGAGAATAACGATACTTGTTCACAAAAACATTATTAATGATATTATTTATTATAAGAATAATGATAATAATGATAATTATAATTCAGTTGTTTTAGCTGTTTAAAAAATTCATTCAGTAATCATTAACATTATATATTTCCAAGTATTATTATTTTTAATGTTAATATACAAAAACGAACTATAGTTATTTATGATTGAAATCATAGATAGAAAAAGTAAAACAAATTTCCAAATATTGAAAATCCTACTCACTTGTAAATGTTGGATAAAGTTATCAGAGATATGAGTGTTGATAATAAAAGCAGACACAATTTTATTGGAGCTTCTGTAAAAAAAAAAAAAATAATTATTACTTTACCATGTGATTATATTGCATATGGGCATGCCCTCCCAAAACCAGCATTAAAAATAGACTTATCAATTTATTCGTATTCTACACATTACAAGCTTTAATATGATGGACAATTTACAGCAATCGACTAAACATTACAAAGCTATGAGTATTACAGCTTATCTGTAATAAGTACAAGATGTGTATAAGAGACAGGGTGTTGAGGTCAATATCCAACCAATTGATGTAACCCTCAGTGGAAGTTGAGGTCAATATCCAACCAATTGATGTAACCTTTTCTTATTATTCAGAGATTGCAGTAAATCCTTGATTATGTGACCTTCTGATACTAAAGTCCTGTCCAGACTATAACATTCTATGTGACAAATTTGTGTGATGTCCCCATATATGGATATGATATGCCCAAATATGGGCATATCACATTTACTTGATAGTGTGGACACAGCTTTAGGTCCATTTTTGTGTCTACTGCCCCCAATGGGGGCGCAGACACTATGTCATGATGTAGCAATTAAAGATCCTCAACTACATAATTCTATACTGGAAATTTCATAGGTTCAATTGCATTAGATGCATAGAAGTCAACTCAGTAAATCCATATTGATTTAATCTTTTTGAATCATTTCTGAACTAAATAAATTTTTATTTTATAAAACTTTTCCTAAATTTTCTTATCCTTTTGCGATTCCAATCTTCCTTCTCTCTTTAATGAGTTATAATAAAATTTAAGCCAGGCCCATGAAACGCCCCCTGCACAGTACACTGAGGTCAGCATCAAGGGTAGAAAAGCTAGTTTGTCTCCTAGACCAAGTGCATAATGCCCTAGATTGCAATAAATGTACAAAGGAATCAGGCCTAGCATATACAGTGATTCCAAAGGTGTTAGTAATGGAATGTGTCTGTCTCTTATACACATCTAGATGTGTATAAGAGACAGAATAAGGACAAGGCAGATATACGTATATCCATGAACACACGTACGTTTAAATCTTTCGAATCCTAGCAACAGTATCCAAGGGAAAGGCCAATTTTAACCATTATACTGAAAGGCAACAAAATAGTCATTGTTACTGCAGGTATAAATGTGGCATTCTCCATCGTATTTGAAATACTTGCATCCTAGCGCCCTCATGCACTTCACAGCGCATCTAATGCAACTTCTTTTCGAGTTTTTGGTCGTTACAGAACATTGTGGATTGCGACGAAAAGACTTGTAATAAGTGGAGCGTCCACCCAACTCTGAGCACACTGGACCTACACAAAACAAATTTATAGTACTATAGTAAATACTATTACTTTACAATACTGCAAGACTATCTTCTTCATATAGACCGTTGGTTGAGGCTCCAAAATCGGCTTAGTTTACGAATTCTGTGACCCACCGATCCGCGCTACTTGGCATTCGCACAAAAATGTCAATACTATTTTATTGAAACATAATATAATTGTCGGCAATCGTAAATTTGAAGAAACTGTGACCAAAAATGAGAATTTATCTTCGAAAAATTAATGTCGTTCACGAAAGCAGTACCCAATCACAGCACACTTACCATACCTGTTAAGCATTGATGAGACGCTATTAGC